>NC_138070.1:12472493-12640874 GCF_964194185.1 Rhinolophus hipposideros
TACATCTGTAAGTCAGTTGGAGAAAGACAAATACCATATGATCTCACTTATATGTAGAATCCAAAGAACTGAATAAATGAGCAAAGTAAACAGAAATAGTCTCCGAGATATAGAGGAAAAACTGATGGTTGCTAAAAGGGAGGGGAGTGGACATGAGGGAAAAGGGGAAGAGATTAGACAGCATAAATTGGTAACTACAATATTGCCACGGGGATATGAAAGACAGTTTGGGGAATATAATCAGTAATGTTGTAAAGATTTTGTAGGGTGTCAGACGGGCACATGTCTTCTTAGGGAGACCACTTCATGGCGGTGTAGATGCTTGACCACTGCACTGTACACCTGAAGCTGAAGCTGAATAATGTTGTATGTCAACTATGATTTAATATATATATAGTCATGGGATATGGACTACAGCATAGGGAATAGAGTCAATGGAATTGTAATAGAGATATATGATGTCAGAGGGGCAATAGATTGAGGAAGGGGGCGTTACCACTTTGTGAGGCGTGAAATGTCTAACTATTGCATTATTTTGTACAACTGAAACTAATTTTAAAAAAAAGAATAGGTAAGAGAGGGAGAAATGAATGGATAAAGCAAATGTGGTACAGACAGGCGATGGAATATTATGCAGCCTTGAACAAGGATGTGGAGATCCTGTCACATGCTACAACACGGGTGAAATTCAAGGACATGATGCTATGGGAAATAAGCCAGTCACAAAAGGGCAAATACTATGTGATTCTACTCATGTGAAGTTTCTAAAGCAGTCAAAACCATTGAAACAGAAGACAGGTGGTTACCAGGGCTTCGGGGAGGAAAAGGGGAATTAGTGTTTAGCGGGCATAGAGATCGCTTTGCAAGATGAAAAAGTTCTAGCGATCCATTGCACCGCAATGTGACTATACTTAACACGACTTAACTGTACTCTTAAAATGGTTCCGATGATAAATTTAATGTTATGTGTCTTTTACCACAATTTAAAAAAGGGGGGGGGATTCTATTAAACTGAGCCAGTAAATACATTCACAAACATTCACAAGGCATGTTTGAGAACTACATTTATTCCGGCCCTGAATTAGCATTTCCTACGTTCAACTAGCACAAATCTTGCAGGAGGCCGTAAGCTAAACGCGCCCCCTACCCCAACTACAAGATGACGCCTCGGTTCTTCCCACCTTCCAGCGCACAACAATGCTGCCCACAGAGTTTCTGATTGAAAGCACTCCGGGTCGAGAACAACACACACGTCCCTTGCAAGTGTGCAAAATCGGGAGCCTGGCCCCATGAAGGGAGAGAAGCCAGTTTCTTGGCTTCTGTCACAGTATAATTACAACTTTTACTTGCAAGTCTCACACAGCTTGGTTTTTTAAAATAAACACTGCTGACACATCTCAAAAGGAAAAAGTATACTCAAAACTCTCATATTTTCAGGTAACAGCTCACTCCCCCTTAATTTTCCTCAGTGCTAGGTGACTAATTCTGTTTCATCTTTCATGCTCCAGGACAACGCCAAGTAAAGGCTCTGAAAATGGGAGGTTAAGTTCCCCAAAAGTCACCTCGGGCTTACCTTTTCCAGCTTCTCTTGGAGCTCCTGAATTTTGAGCTGCTGCTCAGCATTAATCTATAATTAAAATCCCAGGAAACAAAGCAAAAGGCAAATCGGTATTAAGATCTTGCTACATTTATTGCAGTCCTATTTTCTTGAGGTTTCTGTGGGGTCTTTTTGGTTTGTTTTCCAGTACCTACTAATGGAGAGGAAAAACAGTGGCCTATCAGAAGAGACTTTGAGTGTCCCATTGCAAATGTCCCATTGGCTGTCTCCACATTGACTATTTCTCTAGAGCCAGCAACATACAAATGGCAAAAACAGAACCAAACTCGCCCAGGGCCTTAAAACAAGGAGAATTTTCCCACGTATTTTACTAAGAGTCTGGGTTTATTTGTTACTGTGAGCAGGCATGACGAAAAAATGAGGTGTCTTCTATCCCTTTCAGAACTACAGCTGAAGTTACAAGGGGTCACCCAGAGACTGACCATCAGAATAAACCTGGGAGAACGTTCTCTGTTCATGGCCAGCATATTCTTACCAATGACTGGCCACGGATAGTAACATTTAAAAGATTATCTACCCAAAACAGCAAGACTGAAATGGAAAGTACCTTCTCCAACTTGGAATATTCTCCCACTTCAGGCTTCCCTTGATCTTTAGCCTATAATGGAGAAGATACAACATGATGGGCAGTCTCAAGAACATAAAAGTCTTAGAGATAACACTACCTGCTGTAGTTCCTTGGTCTCTGGAGCCAAAATAACAATGACGATGCTCACGATGTTAATAAATAGGTTATCTTCTCTAAATAAAGACCAGGAGCTTTCTCCGGGGAACCCCATTATTCCCCAAACGTATACTCATTCGGCTAGTATTTCCCTCTATTCTTGAGAAGATCATCCATGATTCTACCCGCAACACACCCTCCTGGCGGTGGCCGGCTACCTTCATCAGTTTATGCTGACATTCTGTCGCTTTCCGCTTGAACTCTTCGGCGGCGAGCCGAGACTCTCTGAGCTCGGATTCGTAGAGATCACTCCGCCTTCTTGCTGAAACCAGGTCTTCTTCCAACTGATTCATCATCAACCTCATTTCTTCCACTTGAGCCTGGTATTCCTAAAGAGCAGGCAATGGAAGGAAGGGGAGCTTTAGAACTCCTGCAAGACGGGCAGGGGAGGTGGAAGAACTTGGACCGCAGAGGGAAGACGAAAATGGAAGAGAGAGATTGGCTGAGCGCAGACCTAGAGAAAAGGTGAGCAGACAGATGGGCAAAAGGGAGAAGTGTGGGAGAAAAGGGTATTAAAGCTTTCAACTGTTTTAATGTGGGACATGTATCACTAGTAACACCATTTGGAACACGTGCCTATAATAAGATGCTTTGAGCAAATAATACCACAAATGAGCACAGAACTTTTAGGCATTAACACAGAAAAGCTGGAAGGGATGTTCTCTAAGCAACCAGGATAAACTGCTTATGTGCAGCTTTCCTCCAAGGGTAATCGTTTGTATAGATTTGTCCTTTAGAAGTCATGTGCTCCTAACAATTAGATATGGCACTAGTTTAAAAATTAACCTTTCAGGCGGCACAAGGGGGTAATTGGAAAGCTCAGTGGAAAGAATCTTGGAAGGTGAAACTCATCATGTCAGTTTCTCACCATTAATTTCTCTGGCCCCAAAACTGAATGATGAACTTAACATTGCTCTTGAAATGCAAGTCACCCTGAAACTTGGAAAAGTCACAAAACTCTGGCTCTGATCAAAACAACTTGTGAAAAAAATTACAAAGAAAACATTATCTTGTTCCCTCAAGCAAACCTTTTAAAGTGATCCAAACAGCCTGACCTTTTCCAAAATGCATTTCGAAAATCAAAACAGAACATCTGAATTGAGGTTTTACAAAATTGGATGTACCAGAAGAAATGGGCAATGGTTTTGAACACTTTGGGCCAAAATGGGAAAATATTCTTTGTTAGCAAAATCAAAGTTTATACATATAAGGATTATGAATGAGCATTTATGCAATCCCAGGTGCCTTGTGGGGGGGGGGTGTACAAAATGAAAAGAACAAGGAATTGAATCAAGACTGTCTTTGACATTCATAATATACAGTGACTATCTCTAAGAATCATTGACCCATGAAATAATTGAAGAGGTATCAGTTGAGCAAGGATATGGTTTCTTTAATCACAGGGTATAAAGTAAATCTTTCATCCTATTGTAACAGGCAATCCCCCCTGGAGCACACAAAGGGGGAGGTGTTCTTATGAAAATGGGGTCGTTTTCATGCAAGCACACCTCTCTCTATATCACTGGTAGAGGGGACAGGAAAAACATGAGCCCAGAAGGAAGCACGGTCTCATTTCACTCCACCCAAAAATATACTGTTATTGAAGGTCCATCCTAGAAGTGATGGGACACCAGGTGTTCGGGGTGGTACATAGTAAATGGGTGATACGGGGTTATATAAGCAAAAGGTCTTTGTAACCTGTTCACAATGATCTGAAAACAGAGTGGAACGTGAGCCAATTATGTGAAACAATACATCTTTTACTTGTGGTTTTTCTAGACCCCTTGGCCAGGGTCGCATTATGAGTTTTGTGGCTTTGGGTACTGTGCCTTCCTGGACCCCTTCCTCCATTTAATGGGTCCATTTATATGACTGTTTCATATAAAGACAAAAACAATATTATCTATGAAAACAGTCTCGTTGACCTAAAAGCTCAATTTTTTTCTTCTAAAAGTGCCATCCGCCATACCCACAGCCACAAAACACCAAACTGGAGGAAGCAGAGCTGGGAGAAAATCTTGGACATCTTTTATCCTCAAACTCCCTTTTCTTTCTTGAACTTACGTCAGCAAGAAGGGAATGTAATTTTCTTGTTTTGTCAAGAGCAAGGGCAGAGCGGCTGTTCATTCCCCCAACATCTCTTTCCTCAGCTGTCAGCACCCAGGGGGGAGGAAGGCAAGAATCAGGCAACAGTTCTGTCAGCTCTCTAAGTTCTTGAAGCATCTAGCCTGCCACAGGCCTCCAAAGGAATTCTGCCTCATTTGTTGAGCCGCTGTTATTTTGCTGGATACTTCAAGGCACTCTTATAAATGTAACGGCTAATCAAATCCCTGCTTCAGGAAAAATCTGAGCCATCAACAGGTCGGTTCCGAAGGACAGCTGAGAGAGAGCTGTCATATCTCCACACAGACTGAATAGTGGGTCAGAGATGAGCGGGGTCAGAATAAGGGCCCATGAATGACTTCAGAGGCCCAAGGTAAGTGTTCTGAATGGAGCTTCAGAAGTTCGTGGAAGGGGCAGGCATGGCCCTATTCAATCAGAAATCCTGAAACACGAATGCCTTCTGTGCTACCTGAACTTCTATCTCCCTTCCTCAGGAGAGTAGCAAGGGAACCCCAGCAACTGCTAGTAATGGTGCATGACTCAAACTGTCACATGAGACTCTTAGGTGTTTTCTTTTGAACCAAGTCCAAATACTCAATAAGGGGTGACTAAACAGAAGCAAAACATTAAAAAATACATAGCTATATAGTCATTAGCTGTTGAGATCCAGCGTGGGGCCAAAATGCCAAATCAGGCAGGAATTGGCCTGCTGCAAGCCAAATGCTAGGAGTTTGCCGAAAGCACGAAATGCTTTTTCCTGGACTGCAAACATCTTGCTCTCACAAAACTTACCAAAAGTCCTAATAAATCCTTCCTCCTATGAGAAATAACATCTGAAACCGAGAATTGTTTTCCACCACCCCACCCCCGCCAAATGGAACTTTTAACAGTCATTAAATCTAAAACTCCACACACATGCCAACTGTGATATGAATCATAAAAGACATTTCTTTGAACTCAACCACCTTTCAAAATGTCCTGATAATCTATAGAATTCATGGATACGAGCTGCTCCCTCTGGTGGCCAAACACAGCTTTCATTTCCCCAGGATGTCACAAAAAGCAAAATTCCAAACACATTGAGCTAATGGGAGAAAACGAGCCCACCTCTTGAAACTTTTAGGATAAAAAACTGTGTTGAAAGGAGCAGTGAGTCAACTGTCAAAGCAGATGTTTCAAACTACGCGTGGGCTTCAAAATCTCTAAGATTAGGATTGTCCAGAAACCTGATAACCAGATTGCTACGTTTCCTCTGCATATTTACTGTTAACATTTTTATCAAGCAAGAAGATATTAACCAATCATTTTAAAATATTAGGGTCTTAAACAGATTATGCCAACAAAACTCCCAAAACAATTAATTCTGTCTTTAAAGAACAGTTAACGGATCAAATTATTTGCAAGAGTTTCTTATGTTACTTTTAGCACCACCCAGATGGCTAAGTTTGTACCACCCGGAGACAAAAATGTTCATGACTGTTTACATTAGATTTTCTGAAGTGAATGAGAGTTGCCTGGCAGCTGATCATTCAGCCCTCCAATTGCTCACTGTCATTTCTTCATTAAAGCTTCTATTTACAGTTTCTTCAAAGGACAGAAAATCCATGCTAAAAAGGAAACAATGCAGAGAAATAAAAACGAACCATCTAGAAAGAAAACCCTTTTAGAAAGGGGAAAAAAGAAAGAGTGGGCTTTTTAAAGGTCTCAATGCTGTTTTCTAAACACACAGGGGATGGCTTTCTGTACTCAGATTGGCCGTGTTACGTCTTCCTCAGCCTTAACTGCTCAAACTCTTTTTCTAGAATATTTCTTTATTGTAAGTAAAACGATGAACTATCTTAGCTTCTCTCAAAAATTGCAAGTATGTCTTAAAAAGCTATAAAAATATTTCAGTTGTTTTAATGGTCTAAAGCAGAGGTTGGCAAACTTCTCCTGTAAAAGGCTAGTCAGTAGGCAATTTCAGCTTGGCAGGCCATGTGGTCTTTGTTATAGCTACTCACCTCTGCCAACTGTAGCATGAAGAACAATGGACAATACATGAATGAATGAGCATGTCTTCCAATAAAACTTTATTGATGGACATTAAAGTTTGACTTCCATGTAATTTTCACATGTCATGAATTGTTGTTTTTCGTTTGATTTCTTTTTTTTTTCCCCCAACCATTTAAAAATGCAAAAACCATTCTTACCTTGTGGCCACAGGAAACAGGTGGTGGGCCAGATTCACCCCAGAGGCTGCAGTTTGCCCACCCTTGCTCTAAACCTATGCCTTTCATTGAAAAGAGTAGCCATTATGGGGTGCAGATTTCCAAGGAGCTAGAACGAGTACTCTACAGTTTATATAAACCATGAGGAATCTAACGTTTCCAAATGACCTACCTACATACCTCTCTCTCCCCACCCTCCTTTCTCTTTCCCATCTCTGCCTCTCAAACACACCTCTCCTGAAATCAGAAGTCAGAGTTGCTGCCCGGCTCCGGGGCAGGAAGTCATACCTGCTCTTTGATTTCTTGGAGCTTCCGGCTCTGCTCTCTGATATCGTGGAGAAGCTGCAGTGCTTTGTCATCCTCCTGGGACACCTCCATCCTTGCTTGCTCCAAACTTCGCTTTAAGCTCTGCGGAAAGCAAAAATTTTAATACGGATGCCCTGTGGATCCTGCTCTGCTTGAAAAGATTCATTAAGGTAGCTGCAAGCTGCTTCACAGACACCAAGACGGTTTCGGGTGACGGACCAAAGTTGACTACTTCCGGTTGGTTGCAGATTCCAGTTTTCATCCTGTAAAACCCCTGGGTTCGAGAAACATCATCTCAACCTTGTGACCTTGACCTTGTGGATCCAGCCTGAAACTACATCGACCTGTCTCCTACCACCATCTACCTTTCCTAGCAGATACTTACTTGTATGGTCAGGACTAAAAACTAATTAAGATCCCTTAGCCGTTTTAACCACCATGGGGATGGCTACAAAGTCTTTTCTGTAGTATCAGTTATTCAAAGACTATCGCATATACAGCTCTCTTTCAAAGTAGCAATGACTTCATTCTCTGCCCAGTTGTCACTTAAGACTCCAAGCACTCTATTTCCATCGCCTGGCTTCCGTCTCCTGGACACCTTTCATCCATAAGTTTCCCTCAACGCTTCAGTGGCACTGAAACATAGATCTGAAATACAGAGCTGAATAACTCCACCCACCACTGAAAGGCAGCCAAATCTGGAATGGAAACATAGCAGTTATTCTTAATTAGCCACGTCCTATAGATTTCCTCTCTCTTGTGAGGAGAAAAAAATAAAAAAACTTGAAAAATGTGTGATTCAACTTCTTAAGACTGTTTAATTGGGCACATTAAAAAAACACCTGAATGAAAAATTTAACGAGACAATGGAGAAGACAGTCTACTCTCGTGAAGGAAAGAAAGGAAAAAAAAAAGCCATATGGTAAATAATGACAGAGGGTCTGGGTTTTATGTAAAGGCTGAGCTTTCTTGTTGCTACGCTGGTTGTAGGCAAGGAAAATTGATTTCAGGCAGATTAAAAATACATTTTCTTGTACTTATTTGCGAGTTTGGTTCCTGAGGCTGATCGTGTCGGACACAGTGTAGACCGGAGAGGTCAGGATGGGAGGTGTCACGACCCTTTGTGACTTGCTGTAATGAAGACGCCCATCTCCGATCTCAGCGGCCTATCTCAACTTTCTAGGGTCCAGTCTTACTTCTCTGGGACCTCTCACGTGGCCTCACACTACTCTGCAAATCACAGAAGCTCTGGCTTTTGTCCTCGCCCTTCCTCTACTCTCTGCCATTGGCTGTGATGTGCCTCATGAAGCTGTCATGATACAGGATGAGACACACACAACAGGAAGTGCCACCTCCAAGGGAAGGGGACTTTGGGGGAGGCTCACACTGCATTCTGTGATGTAGGTAGCAAGGTCCTGCTCCAGGAGGGATCTCTGAGTCTCAGAGGCCTTCAGCTCCACCTCCTTCTGACTAAGCACAGCCTCCACCTCTGACACTCTCCGATGTAACCGGGTCATTTCCTGTTCCATCTGAAATAAACACATCGACAGGTTAAAAAGGCCCGTGGAGGTTCGTTGGGAGCAATCAAATCTCAAGTAGCCTCCGAAACCACCTGGTGGTCTGGGCTGGCACTATTTCGCCAAAGGTTGGGATGTAAATACCATGGTTTCTTCGCCTGGGAGCGCACAGTTCTTCGTAAGGATTGTCACCAATGCTAAGTCACTCCTCTCTTTCAAGTCTCGGTTCACACTTGATCACTTCTCTAACCCAGTGAGCAAGGAAGCCACAATCATCATTTTTCACCTGTTTGCTTTTTGGGTTTGGTTTGGTTTTTGCAGACGTCACTTTAATTTTATCCCAAATCCATCTTGATCCCCCCCATCTCCTTGCAAAGATCTAGAGGACAAATCCAGGACAGGGCAAGGAGATATGTATTCGTCTGCACTCTTAGGAGTCCCGGGCAAGCAGTGACTTTTAGGAGCTTCCAGAAAGCTGCCCCTGGCCGGGAACAGTGAGTGTTAAGAGACGTAGCGCATAATCAACACCGTGGCCGCAGTTACATAAGCAGGAGTTTTAAAGGACTAGGAAGAGAGACTTCGCATCACTCAAAGCAGATGGGACGCATCCCGGCCACAGGTGAGGACCCACACCACCTGCCGGAAGAAGCAGACATCTGGCTGGGTCATGCTGAGGAGCGGGCCGGGCCGTGTTAAATCCAGGGCCTCCTCTGGTTAAGATTTAAAGGATTTACAGCAACGTCAAGGCCCGAATTCATGTCCCTCTGAGCTGCTGGAGGCGTGACTTCAGCGAGGGAGGGAGCACCTCGCTCGCTCTGTATGAATCAGGTGGCTCAGTGCCAGCAGCGGCCCCGGGCGGCTCCCTTGGCATATATTGACGGGAGGATCCTGGAGCAAGGAGAGAGGCCGGCTGCGGAAATAAATACCTTGTGACACTTGTCCTGGGAGTCTTGCAGCTCTTTGCTTTTGATGAGAAGTTTCTTTTCCATGGAGCTAGTCTTGGCAGGGGAGTCCAGGCCCAACACAACAGACCTAGATAGAAAAAAACAATGTCAAGGTGGCAGGTAGGTGGGCCTGAAAAGCTGCATTCAGAAAAGACGGCACAGATGAGGGACCTTCCAGGGTTCTGAGGCTGTCGGCCGAGCTTTTAGTAATGACATCAAGGCCATGAGGCAGGGAGGTGGAAGGAAGCAAGAACTCTGCACACAGGCGGATCTGGGTATATATTCAGTCGCCACTGACCTGAGGCAATGATTCAGACTCTGAGTCTCAGTTTCCGCACCTATGAGGCAGAATCATCATAACAGGACCTACCACACAGGACCATTACACACAGCATCCTGCCTACATGGCCTCATTCACTCACTCAGCAGGTCTGCAATGGGCACCTACTGTGTTCCAGAAACTGTCCCAGGTCCTGGAATGGCAGTAAACAGGACATCAAGGTCCCTGCCCTTCTGGAACTGACATTCCACAGAGGGCAGAAAGAAGGCATCAGGCAGACACACAGACAAAATGTTACAGATGGTGATAACTTCTGTCAAAGAAGGAAACAGAGTGATCTGATGATAGAGGACATGGGTCACAGGTCTGCCTGAAGCAATGGTAATCAGGGAGGGCTTCTCCGAGGGGGTGACATTTGAGCTGGCGCCTGAAGGATCAGAAGGTGCTGGCCACCCAAAGCTCTGGAAGGAAAACAAGCTCTAGGGAGGAGGGATAATACATGCCATAGTCCAAAGCTAATACAGACAGTAGCCAATAAATAGTCATTATATATAATACTATAGGGATCAAATTATTGTTTATTCAATCCCCAATAGCCAGTTGGTTCTGTTTCATTTTATAGACACTGCTAAGGCTTATGGTAGGCCAAATAATGTCACTCCCCCCAGATGTCCACATCCTGATGGTACCTGGCATGGCAAAAAAGACTCTGCAGACGTGATGAAGTTAAGGATTTTGAGATGGGAGGGAGGGGTTATCCTGGATTATCTGGGTGGGTCTGATGTAATCAAAAGGGTCCTTGTAAAATGGAAGCAGAAGAGGGAAGGAGATGTGATGACAGAATTAGGATCAGAGAGAGACAGAGACAGAGACAGGAAGACGCTACACTGCTGGTTTTGCAGATGGAGGAAGGGGTCCCACACTGAGGAATTCGGGCAGCCTCTGGAAGCTGGAACAGGCAGGACACT
Source organism: Rhinolophus hipposideros (assembly GCF_964194185.1). Classification (NCBI taxonomy): domain Eukaryota; kingdom Metazoa; phylum Chordata; class Mammalia; order Chiroptera; family Rhinolophidae; genus Rhinolophus; species Rhinolophus hipposideros. The sequence continues at coordinate 12,483,161 of NC_138070.1, forward strand.
GATTGTCTTAGAGGTTCCAGAGCATGCAGCCTTGTCGGCACCTTGATTTCAGCCCAAGAAAACCCATCTCAGACTTCCAACCTCCAGAACGCTAAGGTAATAAATCTGTGTGGTTTGAAGCCACTAAATTTGTGGTGATTGTTATAGCAGCTGTAGAAAATGCAGACACTTATTAAGCACTGATGACATGCCTGGTTCTGTTCTAACTCTAGACATGTTTTAAGTCTTTATTCCCCACAACTACTCTATGAGGCAGATACAATTTATTATCCTCATTTTATAGATGAGGAGATCGAGGCCCAGTGAGGTTAAGTAACTTGCCAGTTACTAAATGGTTTCTGTTGGTGTCATAAGAGAGCTGGGGTAGGGAGACTGACTTGAGGCACCTGATAGAACCCTCAGGAAAATATCACAAAAATGATGTAGGGTGACCTTGTAAGAGTGGGCTAGAAGGACGCTCTCTCCACACACACATACACACACAAAACTGATCCACACACATGTATATAATTCACACACTCTACCTCATCTCTAGAAGCAATTAATTATGGGTGGAGATGACAGTTCTCATCCAGGGCAGCTGCCCCTAGTGGTTGGCTCCCTGGGCACAAACACTGGGATTGGTGAAGGGCAGGACTGGAGCGACAGCCAGCGAAGGTTCTTACACAGGGAGGGACGTGTGGCAGAGCCCACTGCTGCCCCACAACCCCATCTTTGTTGCCTTGGCAATGCGGTTTCAGGAGCTGGTTGTCAATGAGCATCCACATCTTACCAGCAGGTGAAAGTTCTGCTTCCTGCTGCCCCAAACCATGTCCCTGCGTAAAAGAGGTAAGTTTCCTGCAGCACTCACCCAGAACACCTCTGTCCCCACGGCTCCCGGCCCAGTGCCAGGGCTGGTGTGATGGTGCTGGCTCACTGTACACCCCAGGGACAGCTCCCTACATACACACTCACAGGGCAGCCAAGTGAGTCGACACCCAATCGGGCTGCTCTGTCCAAAATCTGACTGTTCCACTCTTAACTACATGACCTCTCTGAGCTTCGGTTTCCTCATCTGTGAAATGGGGGTAATATCAACCTAAGTCAAAGAGTTCTCGCGAGGATTAAATGAGATGCCCTGTGTAAAGCCCTTAGCAGAGTGCCTGGCTCATCATGAGGGCTCCATAAATGTCAACGTATTACTATTCCCACTGTCCTTTTGATCACCACCCCCTATGCAAATAGCACAGGCCTCGCAGGCCTCAGTTGCTTGAAATAGTCAGACTCAGGGGGCTAAATTCCCTCTGTGTCATTATTCATGTTAAAACAAATGTTGATTATTCATAGAAATGGGCAGCAGGGACTGAAATCCAGAAATAAATCCTTTTTAAAATCTAAATTTTGGCCAGAAATTTTAACCAATTTCTACACCTCTCACTAGCCTGTTTTCTACCTAAATCCAGCCAAACACACACACACACACTTTTTTTTTTTTAATCTGAAATGAAGTGGGTTGCTTGGTATGGCCTTTGCTATTTCCTTTATTCCTGACTTCACTCTGGGGGGGTGAGCTAGAGAAAAAGACCCAAACCATCCAAGGAAGAAGGGATGAGCGACATAGATGGGCTCCCTGGTCCTTCAGTAATCCAGAGTCACCCACATGTCACTAAGTCACACGCAGTGACATGAGTCAGAGGTGACAAACACAGGCCACAGCTCTTTGTGCCCAAGCACAAAACTGGCAACCTTTAGAAGAATAGTTACATGGATGCGTGATCATGTGCCCAAAACTTTATGATACATGGAAGACGGGCTCCAGCGGTGTGAATGTTTAAAGTGTGCTGCTGTGGAGACAAAGCTGATTGTTTATTTGCCAAAAAAAAAAAAAAAAAGTTTCTAGGTCACTCATTAATGAGCCCAGAATGGAGGGGACGTGCAGCCCACCCACCGGCACTTGTGGGAGACAATGCCACAGCCCTCCTCGTCACCCAAGGTGCAACTCCCTCATTCTGCTATTTTGATGCTTGACAAATGTTCACTGTTTCGAAGTTCTAAGTACGGCAATTAAGAGCTCTTCAGAATAAAGGTGCTAAAGAAATCTTTTTTTAATTTTTTCAAAGAAATAAAAATCACATCTAAAAAAAGCTATAGTAAGAATTCTGTGACTAAACCCGGCTTGTAGCAACAATCTCATAAACAATAATGGGATTGGAGCATGAGACTGGAGGAGAGGGGGGGGAAAGGTCATCGCAGCTTTCAGGAACTTCCCTGCACAGTATAATCACCCGAAGAGCTTTTGAAAACTACTGATGTCAGACAATGAAAATATTGCACGTGATACTATCATGATGGATATGTTATTATATAAATGTCCAAACTCACAGAATGGACAATACCAAGAGCGATTTCCTAATGTAAACGAGGGACTTTGGGTGACAATGATGTGTCCATGTAGGATGTGTCCATGTAGGTTCATCAATTGCAACAAATGTCCCACTCTGCTGGGGGATGTTGATGGTGGAGGCAGTGAGAAGATGGGAAATCTCTGTACCTTCCTCTCAATTTTGCTGTGAACCTAAAACTGTTCTAAAAAAAATAGTAAAGCATTAAAAAAAAAATGGCCAGGCCCCAACCAACCAGTCTGTCTGTAAATGAGAGACAGACAGACTAGGAGTGGAGCCTGGGCAGCTCCCAGGTGATTCCAATGTAAAGACAGGATTGGGGAACCATGGTGTTAATTAGAAGAAAGTGCCTGTGACTTAGGGTCTAAGCATTTACAACTCATAGTATGACTGTCCCCAGCATTTGATGCTAGGTGGCCTTCTGGCCATGCCATTTGGAACTGGTGCCTTTTGGTCCCTCTTTGAGTGGGAACACAATTTTGAAGTTAATCATGGTGGGCTAGGAATTTCAGACCAGGACTATTCCTACTCCCCACCCCCAATTTTAATAAGTCAATTAAAATAAACCATTTCTATGAATTTCTACAAAAGAAATATATGAGAGATAGTTAACATGGCTCAACTTAGCATATTTGTATTCTACTCACTTTTCATGTAGACACTGAGGCCAATTCAATCTCTAGGGCCAATGATAGGCTCTCAATATGTTCTTCTTGACTGCATCGATCCCCCCAACAGATATTCTAAAATATTATCACAACTTATTTTTTTCTAGGATTTTATTCGCCATCCTTCTGACTTTCAAAACAACACCAAATTATTGCAGACAATTGCAATATTCTAGAATTGATCATAATGCATATCATAGGTTGGGAAGTTACATCCAACGCTGGCCTCAGAGACACCAGACTATGAGGACCGTGTCCTCTTCAAGTAGCAACTCTGCCGGTCGAAAATCACCCTGAAATGCCCCATTTCATCAAGAGTAGTAGTATTTCAAGAGCTGATGGTAGTGTTGCTTGAAGGAAAGTTTGCAAAAAGCCCTGCAACTGATAGGAACTCTAAAGTTATGGGTAACGGACACAGAAGTACTATTAGATTGAAACTATCTGATCACCAAGTTCTGTTGACCCTGTAATAGGACAGAGACTACCTGCTAACTAAAGAGTCTTCCAAAAATTTCCTTTTGTTCTCAAAATTCTCAAACTTCAACAAATATTTTTTGGCCACCTTCTCTAAGTGACTGTGTATATGAGATAGATAGATAGATAGATTAGATAGATTAGATAGATAGATAGATAGATAGATAGATAGATAGATAGATAGATAGATAGGTAGATAGATAGATGACAGACAGACAGACAGACAAAGAGAATATATAGGGGGCCGGCCCGGTGGCTCAGGCGGTTAGAGCTCCAAGCTCCTAACTCTGAAGGCTGCCGGTTCGATTCCCACATGGGCCAGTGGGCTCTCAACCACAAGGTTGCCAGTTCAACTCCTCGAGTCCCACAAGGGATGATGGGCTCCACCCCCTGCAACTAAGATTGAACACGGCACCTTGAGCTGAGCTGCCCCCCGGATGGCTCAGTTGGTTGGAGTGCGGGCTCTCAACCACAAGGTTGTCAGTTCAATTCCTCGAGTCCCACAAGGGATGGTGGGCAGCACCCCCTGCAACTAGTAACGGCAACTGGACCTGGAGCTGAGCTGCGCCCTCCACAACTAAGACTGACTTGGAAAAACGGCCTGGAAGTACACACTGTTCTCCAATAAAGTCCTGTTCTCCCTCCCCAATAAAAACAAAGAAATTCTTTTTAAAAAGAGAGAGAATATATATACATACACACATATATGAATATATATATACATACACACATACATGAATATACAAGTCCTGTGATCGCATGAGAGGTACCTGTAAACCAGTGTTTCTCAACCAGGGACAATTTTGTCTCCCGGGGTACATTTAGCAATGGCAGGAGACTTTTTTGATTTTCCTGGCAGGGGGTGGGAATGCTATCAAATCTAGTGGGTTGAGGCCAGAGATGCTGTTCAACATCCTACAATCCCCAGAACAACCTTTCACAAGAATTCTCCAGCCCAAAATGTCAACTGTGCAAGGTTGAAAAACCCTGCTGTGGAGGCTATACGATTAAGGAAGCTACAAATCCTGTCCTCAGGAAGCAGCAATGTAGGTGAGAGAATTAATGCCAGTACCTTTATCATTGATAATAATGCACATTTCCTGAGCACTTACTATGTACCAGGCACTGTGCTTGGTGCTTCACGGGTTACCTCATTGAATCTCCCCAACAATCCTATGAGGTGGGTACTACGTGTTTCCCCCAAAGTAAGACCTAGCCAGACAATCAGCTCTAATGTGCTTTAAAAGGCGCATTAGTATTATTATCCCATGGCACTGATACTCAGGAATAGCTTACCCTATGACCTCTACATTTTCCTACATTATGATGATTGGGGTGCAGGGTGGGGAGGGGGGCAGTAGAACTGGGGGTTCAAAGTTGAACTCTGCAACCCAACAGTTGTACATGGGGTTGTACATTGGGTTCAAATCCCAACTCTGCTACGTCTCGCCTGGATGGCCTTGGACAAACCCAAGAAAAGAAACCCAAGGAAAGCATTGGCGAGGCTCAGAGGAGTGAGGTCACAGAGAAAAGGGAAATGGAGCTCTAGAGGGAAGGAAAATTCTATCCATGACTGGCTGTGTGCGATGCTGGGAGGGCAACTCTAAGCCTGAGCCCAGGACAGCTGGGTACCAAAGAGCATCCATAGGCCAGGTCAGTCCACAGCCAACCCCAGAAACAGCTCAACCCACACACGAAGAACAACTCTTCCTCCATCGCTTGGCAGCTCAGGGGTGGTAACTCAATAGGAAACAGTACAGATTGTTGAAGCCCAGGCTGGTTCATGCACCAGGCTCGAAAAGAGGCAGTACAATAAGGATGCTAAGAAAAGAACATGCCGCCTGCCCACACATTGCTTGCCTACTCCTCCTGGCCACATCTCTGATACGCAGCCAGTTATCCCATGGAGAGAAAAGGCACTTCTGAGCAGCGGGTGTATGTAGCCACCCACCCACACACAGCAGTGTTGTCTCTTCAAGCACGAAGCCAAGTTTGGGTATTCCTTTTTTTTTTTTTTCCCAGCTTCTATTTTCTAGAAAAATTTACTCTGAAATCAACATCTCTTCCTATTATACACATCTGCTTTATAATTATGGAGGCCCAAAGAGTACTGATAGAGGGAATGGCATATGACACAGAGGGACGGTTGGGCTTGGTTATTCCTGCTGCAGCAAAAAGAACGTGGGTTTTTTGGGTTTTTTTTCAAATGTTAGATGTGACCTAAAAATTGTCTTCCATGTAACTTCAACATTTAAGTAAAAAAGTGATAAAATGCAGTTTTCCCAATGTCTATAAATAATCCACATAACTCCAAAAACACCCTCAATAAAGCTATCAACAGAATGCTTCCTATCAAGAGTATACAATCTATACTTCCATCCAAAAAGCAAGTATATGCGTTGAGTGTCCTAATCACTACTGTAATCATTAAGATCACACTTAAGCATCAAGCCATCCATTTATTCCCTTAGGAAAAGGACCCCAAGGTTGCAGAAGATGCCACCAATTCACAGATCACACACATCGCAAATCACAGATATTCTTGAGATAACCAAGAATGGACACTAGAGGCTAAAACGAGGGAATCAAAATTAGCTTAGCAGAGGGCCCTACCTTAATTGTGGCCAGCAGCACTAAAAATACTTGCAACTGCAAGATGTAGCATGGTGCAAAAAAGAAAAACCTCATCAGCACTCTGTTCCAAAAATATACTGCCTTTTAAGATAGAGCATTCTGAAATTTATGAACTAACTTTATAAACCAATTTTAAAACACACAGTGGTATCTCCATCATGAACACTTGAAAATATCAAAAATACTGCTCTCCTTTAAAGAGTTTCAGAGTCTAGCCAGCTTTGGGCCTCTCCCCCGAACCCCCAACAGCCGCCCCACACACACAGCACATACTCACACATACATACACACTGACGTACACACATAACCAGCCGTGGACTCCAGATGAATTAGAGCTTTCGCTTTGGAATGATTACTATGCTATTGAAGAATCATTTATTAAAAACCGTGTTAATGAAAGCAGAGCCTCTCACGTGATCTCTAATGAAGTCACCTCCTCTAGGCCAGTGCCCAGCTTTGCAGGTTAATTTCACTGACACATCTCCACTTCTTGCCTGGATGGCTGCAGTAACCCAACTTACTTCCCTGAATCAACCTGTTGTCGCCCTACTATCCACCACCCAACCTCAGAGGGATCCTTTGTAAAAGGAGAACCAGATATTCCATGTCCCTACTCAAAATCCTGCAGAGGCTTCCTGCTCACTGCAATTACAGATGCCCCTCGACTTCCAATGAGGTTATGTCCCGATAAACCCACTGTAGGTTGAAAATATTAAAGGTCAAAAATGTATTTGACACCCCTAACCTACCGAACATCACAGCCCAGCCTAGCCTACCTTACACGTGCTCAGAACACAAATATCCAAAACTCACTGGCCACACAGAGTATGTGTTACCCTCGTGATCAGTGACCGCATGGCTGACCGGGAGCTGCGGCCGCCCATCATCACAAGAAAATAGTCGAAGGCCCTGTGGCCAGTGAAACCTGGGACAAGGTAAAAATTCAGACACCAAAGTACAGTTTCTACTGAGTGCGTAGCGCTTTCGCACCATCGTACAGTCAAAAACTCTTAAGTCGAACCATCGTCAAGTCAGGGACGATGTGTAGAGCCAAATTCAAATCTACAGTTCCTGCCTACCTCATTCAGACCACGTTGCCCAGGCGTCCAAAGCTCCGGCCACCTCAATGTGCTGCTCCTTGTTCGCTGGACAGACCCAGGCTAGTCCTGGCCTCAAGGACTAACGTGGTCATTCCCCATCAAGGCTCTGATTTCTTCAGAGCCCAACCACTACCGGAAACGTCCTTATTTAGGAGCTTATTTACCCTGTCTCCCCCACCAGAATGAGGGCAGGGGCAATATCTGTGTTGTCCAGTTATGCCACAAGGCCTAGAACAATGTATTTGTTGAGTGAGTGAGTGAGTGAGTGAGTGAATCGTGCAGCAAGAACTTCTGTGCCCCAGGAAGCCTCAGTTTAAAGGTCACGGTGGGAGAAGGAACCCAAAATAAGCAGTGTGTTGAATTGACGCTTGCATGAGAAATCTTTGTGGCCCTTGCCCAGGAGATGCGCAGCATAAGTTCTGGGACAGCAATGTCACAATCATACACACTGGTCTATCCAGAGGATACTCCAGCACTCGAGGGGGAGCGGGTGACAGCTAGGCTGGGCACAGCGCACTTCCTCCTTCCCCAGCATGGAGTTCCAGACTTCACTGGAACTGGATCCTCCCAGAAGCCTCGAGCATGTTTTATGGAAAGTGCGGGTTTAACTGATGCATCACAGACTCTATTCAGAGTAAAAAATTGGATGGAGATATTAGGACATCTGTCAGGCACCCTACATGGAGCCTGATTCTCTCAATAGGCAGAAACCAGCAAGATGTCTTTATAAAGTGGAAGCAGGAAAGAAAAGAGAGTCAAAAGCACCCTTAGGCCATCCTTACCCCTAAATAACAATAACAAATAGGAAATGAATACTCACTCTGCCCAGGTGCTACCACTGCATGCTCTACGTGTCCCCACAACAAACCTAGCCAACAGGCACTATAATAACCCCATCTATATGTAAGGGAATTTGTGTCTGAGGGATGCTAAATGCCTTGTTCATACAGCGAGGGGTGGAGCCTAGATTTGAGCCCATGTCTATCTATTCCAAAACCTGGACTTTGAATGAGTGTGTTATAGTTCGTCCCCAAAAATAATGCTTATACACACTTTAAAGTTAAAAGCTAGAAAAAAGTTGGCCATTCCTCTGCCGTGTTCAACCTGCGTGAACTTCAGTAACCTGAGCTTCTGATCATCAGTTTTCTTACCGGTGAAACAGTGGGTCATTGCTGAAATTAAATGAGAATGCTTGTTGAGCACTTAGAATAGTGCCTGGTACAGGGTGAATTCTCAGTACAGTCAGCTCTTTCACCTTGATTATTAGGTGACTGTAAATCCTGCATAATCTAGTGAAGTCATAACTGTTACAGGCCGGGTAGTGCAGTGGTCCTGGAGGCAGCCAGCTATGGGTATATGTCTTAAGTCTCTTACTACCTACAAAACCACAGAAAAATAACTTACATTACTGAGCCTCAGTCTCCTCATCTATAAAATGGGGTTAATAGCAGCTATCTCATAGAGTTACGGTGAGATTGTGGGACTTAATGAGACAATGCATGTAAGGCACTCAGCATAGTTCTGGGCACATAGGAAGTCCTCAATCGATGACAGCTTCCATTAGCAGTTATAGAAACTGTGCAGAAGGCAATGGTGTTATCCCTGGCCACTTTGGTCTAATGCAATTTGACAAACGTTCACTGAAGACCTGCCAGGGGCAAGACACAAGATAGAAAACACGGTCCTTGTCTGTCCTTGATGAGCACTGAGCAGGTTGGCCAGACACAGGGGACAAGAAGGAGATGCGACCGAAAGGCAGGCTGGGGTCTTGGCATACCAGGCTTGAAGACCAAGTTCAGGAATGGCCATTAATTCTGTGCACATTGTGATGCTATTAAAGCTCTGAGCAGAAGAATGACATCATCCACCCGTGCTTTGGAAGAATTTCACCTTCTGTGGAGAATGGATGAAAGCCAGGGAAACTGGAGGCGGAGGAATCAGCTAGGAGGCTACTGCAACAGTCCAAGCAAAAGTCAATGAGGGGTGGCGGTGTGGACAGAAACATGGGCATAGATGCAAGTGTCATCCTAGAGGCACAACTTAAAGACTTGACAACTGATGGGATAGAAGGGGGAGGTAGAAAAGAGTTTACGATGACTCAGTTTTCTTGCCTGGAACGGTAAGGAAAGTGGCAGTTTCTTAAAAGAAATGAGGAAGCCAAAAGCAGCACCTAGTGGCTTACTGAGGGAGCGAGTCTGTCTGTGTTGAGGAGAGAGGTGGTGAGAATCTGGGCGAAAGCATGGCAATGACTAACACAGGGCAAGCTGAGGGGTAGGCCATGGGGAAGCGAGAGTTCGAACCAAGGGACTAAATGAGATCACCAAGAACAGGCTTACAGGAGAACCCAGGAGGGAACTCGAGGGAATGGTGTGTCCATTTCAAGGGCCTGGGACTGAAGAGGACAGCCGCGAAAGAGTGAGAATGGCAGTCAGAGGGTTCAGGGGAAAACCAAGTTTCCAGAAGAAAGTAGAAAGTTTCAAGACAAATGCGGCATCCCGTGGCAAGGCAGAAGTCACTGGAGTTGGCGGTTGGGTGGAATCAGCAGTTTCTGAGACAGTAATTCCCACAGAGCTGGAGAGGCTGAGGAGGACACTGCACGCAGGCTATTCTTGCTGGAAGTTTGTCAGAGAAAGGAAGGTGAGTGAGGTCAGGAGATGAAAGAGAAGTCAAACAGAGAGAACGGAGAGAAATCCACTTAGGCAAAGGAAGAGCTGCCAAACTGGCACACGACTTGGGAACATACAGCACTATTTAGTCAATTACTGTCTTCTTCGGGGATCCGAGGCAACCATGCAAATTAGCACGTGTAGGCCAGCAGAAACGGCGCCTGACAGATCTTCGGGAGCCTAATTTTGGGATGGGGCTAGGATGGTTTGGATTAGATGTCCTGAAGGTATCTTGAAGACGAATGAGAAGGCGGCAGGATGGTCCTGCCAGGCCTGCAGGCAAACACGCACAGTCTAAATCGAGAACAGAATAAGGCAAGTAGAACAAGATGTGCTCGACGAAGAGAAGGAAGAAATTGAAGGATCAAGAAGAGAGAATCCAACACAACACTCAGTGTGGAATGTTAGACGCCTGGTCCGGACAATGGCGGAATGGAAACGGCACAGGGCACCTGAGGGCAGTAACCATGGCAGGAGCTAGTTACGGGTTTTTTAACCCTTTTGGGAAGTACACCTTCGTGTACCAGAGCAGGTTCTGTTACGGTTGCGGACTACGTTTTTCAAACTCCAAACACAGATGAGGCTCTTTGCAATAGGGATCTGCCAGTGGTACACACAGTGACAGACAGCCTTGGGCTAGACGTGGAAAGAAAAACAATTTTTAAGAGAATTTTTAAGAGTGTTTTAGTAAAAAGGAGGTAGGACTGATGAGAGAGTTCAGGCTGTCTTCCACTGGAATGAGCCATCCCAGGACAGATGACAGGCGGCAGCTGGAAGTACAAAACGCAGATTTGAATAGACACGGATCATAGAGTCATCAACAAATGGAGAGCTGCAGCCACCAAAATGATATGGATCGATTCACCAAAGGCTTATTGAGCAACTTGTTCATGATCAGCCTGAAGATATGGTGACGAGCAAAGCCAACGCAGCTCCCTGTGCTCACCAAATAAGAAGTCACAGGGAGAGAGTCCATGTGTGTGTGTGTACACACACACACACACACACACACACACACCAGGTAAGAGTCTCAAAATAAGAAAAGTAAGAAATCAGAAAAATCCGAGAGCTGCACAGTCCATCTACTCAATAAACTTGCAGAGACTGCCTGTCGGTTCTCATCCCACCCTGCCCCAACCCCACTGCTCATCATTCCCCACAAGGGACCGCGCACTTCTGACAAGCGTGTGACCCTGCGGACCTCACACAAATTTCCTGATTTCTCCTGTCTGTGGCATTTATGCTTGGCAGCATATCACAGTGGCTAAGAGACACTGCCGTCATGTAGCCTGGCCAGGTCCAAGTCCTGGCTGAGCCACTCCACTGAGCCGCTCAAAGCGCACGGCCTTGGGCAAGCTGGTCAATCTCTCCACGCCTCAGGTTCCTCACATGTAAAATGGGAAGAATGGGGGTGCCCTTCCTTAGGGGCTGCTGTGCAGATGAAATGAGTTCATCTGTATAAAATGCTCGGAACAGAGCCTGGTACAGAGCTGGTACCCTGTCAGGATGAGCCGTTGGTTATCACTCTGCTACCTGAAATGCTCTCTGCATTCCTCTCCACTTATCCAAAGCTGTCTTTTAAAACACCACGCCCAATATGTTACCTTCCTTTAGTGTGCTTATAAGCTCAGTTCCCACACATGTATTTAACGAGGGTCTACCATGTCCAGAGCTCCAGGAAACGCATGATGAATAAGACCCTGCCCTGCCCTGGTGATCAGAGTCAACTAGGGAAAATGGACAGACATGCCAATGAAGATTATCACTGTAATTTGGCAAGAATTGTGAACTGGCCTTCCCCATTGACTGTTGCTGCATCGGATTTTGCCTTACTCTCCTGAATCTCCTAAAACAGTTAGATATCCAATATGTACTGGGATATTCTGCAGCAAAGAAAGGGGTTTGGTTGGTGTTCCCTGAATTATCTCACACATATATGCTTTGACTTATTCAATTTGATGGAAAGGAACCCATTCTGGGCCTGGACCTTCTAATTCTATCCCCCAATCCACTCCACCCCAACAACCACCTTCTACCTACAGGTATTTGGCAACTGCATATTAATTTGTGGTTGGTCAGGATGTTTAAGCTTCTCGAGCAGAAAATTCCCAGGGCCTGGGAAGCTGGGTTTCTGGTCTGGCATGACTTTGGACTACTTAATTACTGCTGAGTTCCTTTCCTATCTTCTTGGCGTAAGTAGAAAGACCCTATACATACATAAAACAGTGTATTGGTAATTACAAAAATAAAAGTGAACATTTACTGAGACTTTTCCATGTGCCAGGTACTAGACCAAGTACTTTATATATTTCATATAATCCTCCCAACAGCCATAACAGGAGGTGTCATTATTATCCCACTTTGCAGAAACTGACATGCAAAGAGGCCCTAGCAGAGCACGGAAAAGGCACCAAAAACTGGTTCTCTGAAAATCCGGGAAGGCAGTGAGGGCAGCCATCTTTCATCCCCCTCACCATGTTTGGAGGGCTGGCTCCAAAAATGAAATTTTCAAATCCACCCAAAAGGAAAGGAAAAAGCCCTGAGCCAAAAAGAAGAGCAAGCCCCCTTCCTAAAAACAGCCTATTCAGACACTGTCATCCCAGAGATTCCAGTCTCAGTGAGATCCCATTGCTCCTCTAAGATTTCCAACTTCTCCAAAAGCATAAAATCAGCATGTGTAAAACTAACACACACTATAAAACCAACTGGCTTTTTCCTTTGAGAGTTTATACTGAAGGTTTGCAGAAACGCACTGTTTCAACAAGAGCTTAAATCAGGCAGTACCTCAGATCTAGGAGGAAGGGGAAGGGACCTAAAGAAATGCACCCCACGCTGACAGAGCTGGGATCCATTTTATTTTTAAACCTTTTAACACACTGATTTCTGTGACTATCCTACTATTGTGAAGTCCAAGCAAATAAAGGCTCACAGAAACATCCAGGCATTCAGAGCTTGGGAATTTGGTTTGGGTTACTGCTGGTTAAAAAGAAAAAGAGGCACCAGACACTCACCCACTCTCCAGCACCAACTCACCATAATCCCACCCCAAAGACAACCAAAACTAGTTCTTGTAGACTCTCTCCTACTCCCTCCAATTCAAGCTGTAAGAAACTCCCACTAAAATCTCTGACATAGAATGCTGAGATCAAGATTCTCGTTAAACCTTAAAATAATAATGCACTCACTGGCTGGCTTAGAAATAGTGTCGGGTCCCAAAAAAGGGATCCTAAAAAGTGACAAACGATCACAACAATGAAAATCATTCTCACTGCCAGAGTCTCCATGAAAATTCCTTGTTCAGTCATCTCCACCTCTGAACATTTCATTCAATTCACTGGTAACAGATCTGGGGTCAATTTACCCAGTGAAATAGAGCAGCACCTGCAATTTCCTCAGTGGTGTGAAGAGTGAGTAACAGCACAAGTAATCAATGTGTGTAAATAAAAACCTATGACGCTGAACACAGGAAGGGGGAAAGGAGAAACTCAGGAAGAAAGACCAGGTCTCCTGGTGGCAATGGTGGGACCCCCAGAAAATGCCTCCCCCCCACCTCCAAATGAATTTTATAACTACATGTCAACAAAACGGCAGGGAATTCCAAGTAATTCCATCCCTGCATCTCTTTTATTGAATTTCTAACTAATGATAAGCTGACATAAGTCCAGGGTCACCTACATCCAACAGGTGGAGTGAATTTCTAAAATGGTGCTGTGCGTTTTACCCATAGGGGCTGCCTGTGGCTGAATAGCCAAATCCGATGGCCAGATTACATTATAAGACATAAGATGAAGGGAAATCTTTTTGATTCCAACCCCGAATTGCCATGGAAAAGGCATTCAAGTTCCCCCAAAGACGGAGACAACAATTCCATCTTCCAGATAAGAAACACACCGTTTTGTTTGCATGGACTTTTTTTTGTTTTATGAGAATCTTATTAAGCATTCTGTTGGGACATGAACAGGAGCTCATTTTATGCTCTAGAGATATATTTTGAACTACCAAAGGTGAAATAGCGTGTCTTCAAATACAGTGAGCAATATAAATACAACCTGGGGAAAAGGATCACAAGTAAATTAAATCAACAAATATTTATCGAGTGCCTGGGCCTTCACATTGAGATGCCCTGTCAGTGGGTTCCCTTAACTGAGCTTTCGGTGAGAAGCAGAAAGATGCGATTCCAGTCTTCCAGAAAAAATAAGCAATTAATCACACACTGCTTCAGATTAACTGCTGTATCTAAGATTCCCCCCCACACCACATCATTCTGCCTTTGCCCCTGAAATCTAATTCCCTGCAGTCCTCTCTGGTTTTTCAGATCACTGATTAGCACCCTAAGCCAGCTTTCATTCTGACCCGGCCAGCCCACTACTAACCAGAACTAGAACTCCCCACTCACCTTCTGATCTGTGACCTTCAGAGTGCTGTGTGTGTCAAGGTTAAGCTGCCCACTAACCACACATCCTTTCATATCGGGCCTCCACTTCTGCCCTGCTCTTCGACGCCAGTGCAAAACCTTGCAGCCTTGCTGGGCCATTTCAAATCCATCTGACGGCACATTCAACAGCTAGTTAGCTTTCTGCCTCTCCTCCCATCATCCAGATTGCTTTGGGGTTGCAGAGCGAATTAGTCAGAAAGGTACAGCCAACACTACCAAAATCTAACCCCAAATTCTAAAACCAGCCCACAGGCAGGAGGGAGAAAACAACCACCTCAGCATCTCTCAACAGAAAAATCTCTCTCAAATTCAATCACAGCCCTCAACCCTATTTCATAAGTGCCCAATTCCCCAAAATAGTCTGAAATCTTTTCAGGAACATTACTGTCAAAATAGCACCCAAGGGGAGACACCATCCAAGAACCAACATGATATCTCTTCAAATTGATATCTAAGCTACAAGCACAACAAATCGGGAATGAATGCTACCAAGGAGAAAATAAAATTCTCCTCTTCTCCTAAGTGGGCAGCAACTAATTATCCAACATTAATCCAAGAGCTTCCAAGTGAGGGAGCCAGGCGTCGGGGGAAAAACGCAGCCGGTCCAAGACCTGCCAGGGGAACTCACAACTCTGAACGCAGAATGTCATCGGAATATCAGAATGAAGCAAGACACTGAGCTCCTACCTCCAGAGGCTACTGTATGTTAGAGACATTCCAAGAGGCTGGAAGGCAGGACCCTCCAGTCCCAAGTACCACACTAACGCGTTGTTTCATTAGCTTTTTCAAGAACGGAGAAAGCCTATCATGTCAAGAGGTTTACAGTGATATTTCTACTTCCATTTTCTCGTCTCCTGGTTTGTTTTGGTTTTTTTCCCCCTGTGAAGCCCCATTTCTGGGAATCCATGACTCGGCGACATCACACTCCCTCCCGGTGGCTCACGGTAACGGGGCTTTCTCTGGCCGCCAGTGCTCTGCCAGCTCAGAGGCTCAGCTGCCAGAACCCTGATCTTGCAGCAGACTTCGAGCAGAGGGAGCTGGGCACCATCTCTCTATTGGCGCTCTGGTACAGCCACTTGCAGCTCAGCTAAATCTATTGGGGAAACCTTGAGACACGGTTTTTAGGATTCTTTCAAGACAGCCAACATAGCCACCTCCACCCACCCACCTGAGAGAGAGATAGCTACATAGGTGGACAGATAAATAGATGGACAGCTCCTCTAAGCCCTGCACATTTCTCCTTCCAGTGAGGATCTGTATTGCCAGATATCTCCCCCTACCTCCTCCCCTTTAAAGAAGAGCAAAGACTAAAAAACTAACCCAAAGTACCGAATTGACAATTATGATGATGCAGACAGGAAGAGGTACCTTAAACACGGCCAAATGAGAATATTAACAGTCCGCCCACCAAAGCCCACACAGGTCAACTGCTTTCCAAACGCAGGCTGACGAACAGCTTCCCTCCACCACACACCCCCCACCCAACCACCTTTGAGCTCTGTACACCTTGCATCAAGGCAGGTCCCTTAAAAAGTCAAATTCTCACTTACTCAGATCTACCAAGAATCCCCAGTGCCTTGCTATACGAAAACCCCACAAACGGCAGTTCTTCGCCGGAGAAACCTGAGGGGTTCAGCTGGCACGGAGAGGATGAAACCCACGAATTCTTCTCTGGTTCATCAAAATTGGAGGTGTCATCATCAGACTTGAGGGTGGGAACGAAGGGGGGAGGAGCTGGTTAAAGAAAAACAAGAAGGAGGGGGGGAGAGAAAAATTCAGGCGGATTCAACACTGTTGCGGAGAAAATCATCTTACTCCTTCAGCGTTTGCAATGGCACTGCAGCGCCTGCTTTCAATCTCGCTCACACAGCATTGGCTCTTACAGCAACAAGAGATTAACCCCTTCTCTGCCAACATGGCCACCCACCGGCAGACAGGCTGCCTTCCCTACTGGGATAAACTGAAGGATAAACTCAAACAGGTCACTTGGTGGAACAAAAGCACTTGGAGAACTCATTTGAGCACGCCGCTCATCCCTGGTATTTCCAGAAAGCTTCTTCTACAGAGAAGGCATGCTGAATGGTGCCAGCTTGCCAGGTGACCTAACCCTATTTATTTCCTCTTCCAGACAGATCTTAATTATTAATATTTAGTGCTCATCACTGAAATGAGATGGAATTTCTACACCTTGTGGATTAACCAGAAACAGTGGGAGGAGCCGGAAAGAGGGCTGGAGAGGTATGTAACAGTTCATGTTAGGATAGCACTGCAGTCGAGCTCATTCATATCTGGATGAACATACTCAGAGCTCTTATGAACCACTTTTTTTTTTTTTTAGTTCCTTATCCCTCCTCCCCAGCTGAAGCATGGCCCCTGAATCCACCGCAGTTTAATCAGCATAATGAAACACCAGCCGAATAAAGTTCTTCCCCATGATTTACAGCTCTCCTGCGCGCTGAGGGTGTGAACGCACCGATGGACATCTGCGTCCTACCTCGTTAAGGCATGACTCCTGGGGAGGAGCATCGTATTATCTTCTCCACTTCCTGCAGACCTACTAAACTCTCTCAGTCAGGGACGTAGACACTCATCCATCAGTCACCAGCAGGCTGCCCTTTGTGGTGGGCTCCCGGGGGTGTAGCCGGCCAGAAGCGTTACCATGGCTGCGGGCTGAAGCGTCTGTGGCAGTCTGTGGCTGCCCCGCGGGCCGGCCGAGGTGGCTAGCTGGGCATCACATCCCCCGCAGTGCAGGCTTCATGCTCCCCACTCCGTGAGTGCGTGCTCTGGCTGTAACCCCACCTGGCCGCCTGCGTTGACAGGGGCCAATGCTGAGCCGAGTGGCAGAGCAGCATGAGTCACTGCCGGAGTTCGCTAGAGCGCCCCCTAGGACAGTTGTCACAACCCTTCGCAGTCCAGACTTCTTTTTTAACTCCTTGTTTTCTGGACAAAGCTGTGTGCCAGATCTGAGCAGCAGTCTGTCTTCTGCTTACACTCAAAAGAATCTGCCTGTTTCCAGAGTTCCCAAACGACAACAACCTCTGAAGCAGCGTCCGGAAGTAAATGGAATGGTGAAGAAATGTGGAGGAGGGAGGAGATGATGCCACAATCAGGGGGTCTGGCTGCTCCCAGGAAGTACAAGAGTATTCTCAGAGCTTCAGATGCATTGAGATGAGGTTAGAGATGGAAAAAGTAAAATGTGCACTGCTAGAAAATTATTTAACACCTCCAAGAGCTCAAGCGAACTTAAACCTTCCCTGTTAGTAGTGGAATCTACTTGCTTAATACTTTAAAATTGAACTGATGGAAAGAAAAATTACATTGAATGCTTCAGCCTATCCCATGTGTACTTCCATCAACATAGCCGCAAATCCAATCTAATTTCAATTACCCAATGCCTTTTTTAAGCAGAAAAAACAAAAATGTTTTTTT
This sequence comes from Rhinolophus hipposideros, assembly GCF_964194185.1. Classification (NCBI taxonomy): domain Eukaryota; kingdom Metazoa; phylum Chordata; class Mammalia; order Chiroptera; family Rhinolophidae; genus Rhinolophus; species Rhinolophus hipposideros. The sequence continues at coordinate 12,500,948 of NC_138070.1, forward strand.
AATGGAAATTGCCTTTTTAAAGGATCAAAAAGAGAAGTTTTCCATCCCCAAATAAGAAAACTCAGATAAAGACTGAGGAAATATATAATGAGAGATTTGCACAGGATAATAATATGGGAGCATTGTAGTTAATGGCACATACTTTGGAATCTGACTGAGGGAGTTCAAATCCCAGCTCCACCACTTACCAGCTCTGTGCTGTTGGGAAAGTCACTTAACCTCTCTGAGCCTCAGTTTCAATATAGAAATAACTTCTTCAAGGGGCTGTTGGAAGGTTTAAGTGAAAAAAGTCTATATAAAGTGTTTAGCATAGTTTTTAGCATACAGTAAACACTCCATAAAGATTACCTGCTATTACTATTATTGCTTATGTGAGATACATGTTTATATGGCAGATCGATCCTGCAATTATTGAAGTCTAGTAAGATACAGCAGAATCTACACAAAATATTCTTTTTTCCTGCACAAAACACAGACACACTCACGTGAATGTTTGTTACTCATACTGTACCACTTAATTCCTAACAGAAGTTGAATTCCCTTTCCAATATATACTAATCTATTATCAGGAGACTAGAATAGAATTTCATTTCTGATTTAGGAGTATGATTAATATAGGGGTAGCCTATATTTCACAGAGCCACCCTCTGTGAAATAATTATGATTTAGAAATTCCATATTATAAAATAAGATTCCTCTTCAAAATTCCATCAGGCTCAAAGCTATAGCCCATGTGGTCAAGATTAGAAAAAGGGTCACATAATCTTCAATAAAAGGAAAGAGAAGTCAACATGAAATACACCGGCTGGTAACAGCTTAGATATTCACAGGACAGATTAAAAGCTAAGGATGTAAACTTCCAGGCAGGTAGTCAGTTGAGTACAACACGAAACTCGAAAAAGAAGGGCTCCTAAGGGCCACATCTGGGCTGGGAAGAGAGCCACAACTTCAAGCCAAAGAGAAGTGGGGGAACTGGAAATTCTGAACCCACAGGAAAGTGACGAGGATACTCACCCTGGGCTAGGGCCCTTGTGGGGGAAAGAAATAAGGCAGCTATTAAAATTGTAATCCCAGGTAGGGTATCTGCCTTCACAGTATCCTGCATGGTGTGGGAACTACAAGGCAAGAAATTAACATCAATACTGGTCCAGAATCACTGAGCTCTCAGGGTACTGGCAGACACAAGCGGAGAACTTATAGGGGTATTTTCATAAGCCGGAACACATAGGACTGTCTCTGTCTCTGTCTCTGTCTCTGTCTCTCTCTCTCTCTCACTCACACACACACACACACACACACAAACACACACTCCCTACTAGAAATGAATTCACACACAAAAAGTAAAAACCAACAACTACACATAACAAGGAAAAAGAGACCACCCAAACTACCATGAAGGAGCATCAGCAGATACAAGAAATGGGAAAATTAGCCCTTCAAAAACTGCAGATAAAAGAATAACCTACCCTGGACCATGAAATAAATTTTAATTTATTATCAAGGTAAATGAATAGAAATTCTAATTTAAAAAAAAAAAATAGATACTCTAAGAAAGGACTAAGCACATTTGAAAGGACCGAGATAGAACTTTTAAAAATGGAAAGTACTGTTATTAAATTTAAAGTTAAAAATTTGCTGGATGTGTTGAATAGAAGATTAGACACAGGTGAAGAGAAAATTAGATCGATCTGAAGAAATCACATAGAACCTGGCTTCTCAAAGTGTAACCTGTAGACTGGCAGCATTAGCATCACCCGGGTGTTGGTCAGAAGTGCAGAATCTCAGAACCTGCCCCATGGCCAGGGAGTCAGACCCATGTTCTAACAAGGTCTTCAGGTGATTCGTGAGCACAATACAGTTGGAAACATGCACATATAGAATGCAACACATAAAGAGACAGAAGACATGAGAGGTCAAGAGACAAAGAATGAGAAGGTTCAACACACATCTAATTGGAGCACCAGAAAGAGAGAGTAGAGAACTAGCTCAAAATCTGGATGCCACATTTTAAAAGGATTATGCAAATCCTGGTCACGTCAACAGACCATCAAGTATTTGACCACATCTATCTTAAGGGGCTAATGCTCCTCTTTCTTATACTTTATATAAAATGTTCCTTATTTGATCCTCAGAAATTGTAGTATTTTTCTGCTTTAAAAAAAGTATTAATAGGTCATTGAAATCATTGGATTTGCATCAATGTTGATGGAGGTACACATTGCACCTGACAATATCGCATAGCCAGGAACATAGTAGGTGCACAATAAATACTGATATATTAGAAAATGGTTCTTGCAAAGACAGAGCACCTAGCATAATACAAGCCATGAAGAAGTTACTTGACGTTTGAGTTAAATGAAGTGGCTTTAAAAGTGGAGATTGTTCTGTCTGAAAAATATGTTAATGAGTGCCTATATTAATATTTTCTGATACAGTATCATGAAATCATCAAACCCCCGCCACATACCCACCACACTCAATAATGCCAAATAAGAAGCCATATATTAAGATCTATTTTTCATTGGCAAAAGCCACTAAGAAAAATAGAAAAAAATCTTTCCATATATATTTTAAAATAAATCAGCCCCACTTAAGGTCACATCAGGGCACACTCTCCTTAGTGGCAGGGGCTATACAATTAAGTCCCAGAGGTGTTTTTTTCCCCTCCCCCAGTTATAAGATAGATGGCAAAACAAGGCTTTCAAAAACAAAGAGCTATTTTAAGAGCTGTAGTTACTCTCTCTCCTATAAATTCTCTTTTCAAATCCTGACATTCATGGGAAGCTTTAGAGGAAAAAATTTTATTGCCTTCAAAAATATTCAAAAAATAAAAAAAAACAAGGAAAGGAGAACCAAATAGATTTGTCCTTTTGGCCCTACTTTTTCTAACATGCTGAATTGAGTTCCATTCACCCAATTCCTACCTTTAATTTTTCAGCATGCTGGACAAACAACATTAAAAACACAAAAAGATTTTCTAATTTTGGTATAGTACTTATTGTCTGCTTTCCCCACTGGAACACAAGCTCCATGAAGGGAAAGACTGTTGTGTTCACCATTAGACACCTAACACCGAGAGTAGTTCCTGGCTGTCCTTATTCAATGTTTAATATCTAGTTTACTAAAGGAATGAATGAATAATGTGGGATAATTTCTTAGACCTAATGGGTTATTTCACACAATATGCCAACGTTAGGAAATTCAGAGTAAGAATACCCAATTTAGTCATGAAGAATTGACATGTTAAAAAAATAAATAAAAATAAACCTGAGCCTAGAAATAGCTCATAAAATTCCTATGATTTTTAATCATCACTGTGGGTTACATTGGTGCTGTGTTGTGTGTAGCAGAAGTAGAAGATGAATAACAGCCAACATAGTGCCATAAAGGACAAAGGCACATAAATAAATATTGTGTAATGAGCTAATGAATCAGGACTGTACCTGGAACAGAGTGGGCATTCACTAATATTAAATCGAAACCATTTTCAACTTCCTCCTATCTACCATGATGGCCCGCACCTTAAAAAGAAAAAAAGACTTAACTTATTAATTAGAGGCTATGTCTAAATCTAAAAGGAAGACTACCAAAATATTAGCTTTCTTCCAGTTCCTTAAAAATCCGAGGCATCAATGTAATCGCATTATCTATGGTAAGAACACAGAGTTGCACAATAAGTGAAGAGGTTATTTATGTTATTTAGAGGTCAGGATGTAGGTGTGAAAAGTAAAGAATACACAAATGGAGTAATAAGGATACTGAGTTTTGTGTGTGTTCCTACAGGAAAGAGTCATGGAGGTGATTGAGTCTTAAGTGTTAGTTAAAACGGATCTTCTTCCCTGGGCTGGAGTGCAGAAGAGTGCTACTTTACAAAAGCCACAGAACACCAGCCCAAGAGGCTGTGGGTAATGAAGCTGGGAAGTAAGTGAAAGTGAAATCTTGGCTGAACCTTGAAAGGGGGGAACCCTGGATTGGATTGACAGAAGGGGGAGAGAGAGAGAGAGAGTTTGAGAGTGCTGGGTTGGTGTCAGTGCCCGAGAATGATACGATTGTTTCAGTAGGGATGGTTGGAACAGTTTGATGCTAGAAACCTCTAAAGGACAAGTCGACTACAGCAGTCAACATGACAAATTCTATACTAAGGAAGTGACAACAGAAACAGAAAGGATGTGTATTAACAGGAAAAAGGTTATAGAAAGAAGTGGCAAAATGTGACAAGCAATGCAATAGCAGACATTTTAGGAATATCAGCGACCAACTCTTAGGATGGGAAAAACTCCTAGAGAAAAGGTGACAATAGAAAGAAGAGCAAGATATCCAATATCAAAGGTATCATGAGAAGGAACCAAGAGAGTAAGTTAGGGGATAGGCAAATAGAGTTAGTTACTAAATACACATAAATAATTTAGCCCCTGAGAGCCTCAGACAAGTCCCCTACTTTCTCCCCTCCAGGTAGGAAGTGACCAGATATAATTCATCCAAATAACACACTGTATAAGAAATTCAAAAAGAAGACAAATCAGATCCAGTTTCCAATAGAGTTAAGTCAATTAAAAGTTATCCCATCTCTTTGTTTCCTAAAAGAGTTATAAATAAGATTAGGGTAATGTTGATTTGGCTGGTGATCAATTTTTACAATGATGTTTTCAAAGCAAATGAATAAGAAGTCACTAAAATATGTTTGCATCAATCCATCTCAAGGATGCTAGGGTCTGGCTGCCAGCAGTTAAGCCCGTTTCCTCTCTGGTGGCAAATAAGAGATCTCGATGGAGTTGTGTGTTCTATGTGAAACTCGCCATTCTCAACAGCCATGTTCCTACCGTGTTTCCCCAAAAATAAGACCTAGCCGGACCATCAGCTCTAATGCATCTTTTGGAGCAAAAATTAATATAAGACCTGGTATTATATTATATTATATTATATTATATTATATTATATTATATTATGAGACCCAGTCTTATATTATAGTAAAATAAGACAGGGTCTTATATTAATTTTTGCTCCAAAAGACACATTAGAGCTGATGATCCGGCTAGGTCTTATTTTTGGGGAAATATGGTACCAGGCTGCTTAAAATCAACTTCTTTGTTAACAACTTATGTTTTCCCACAGCATTATACTTTAAGAGATGCTTTCTCTCAATTTTGCATGGCACTTTAACCAGACTTCAAACATAGCTTTACTTTGCTTTTCTGCTCCCTTTCAGTCTAGGTACTCAGTGACCTGTGAAACACCTAAAAACACTCAAAAGACAGAATCTTTGCAAACTGCAACTAGGCATGATGGCATTTTTTCTGCAAGTTGGGTTTGGATATATCCCGTTTTCGGTCCAGGTGGAGGTCTCCGGAACCTATTTAAACAATAGCAAAGGAGCTGGTTCCTCGGCTTCCATCCCATAGATCGGCTTGCTCCAGCCCCAACAACTCTGCCTTCCAGCACCTTCCGCCCTTGAGATTACCTACCCCCACAAACACATCAAACTAGATTCATTCTCTGCTACCTCTAGAGTATCCTTTCCTCCAACATTTTTTAAAAACTTTTTTTTATTTTTTATTATGAAAACGTTCATATGCACAAAAGTATTAATAGCAAGGTAGAAAAAAAGAATTCCCACAGGCCCATCACCCAGTATCCACAACTAGCAACTGCCATTCTCATTTCATCTCACCCCCATCCCTATCTCGTTTGCATGCTTGTTGGTTATTAAAAGCAAGTCCCACACATCATATCACGTCACCTATAATTACTGCAGGAGATATCTCTCACACAGGGTTCCTCAACCATAGCACCACTGACATTTGGAATTGGGGAGTGCTTTGTTCTAGAAGGCTGTCGTGTGTATTGTAGGGTGTTTAACAGGATCCCTGACCTCTACCCACTAGATGCCAACAGCACTTCAAGTCGTAACAACTAAAAATGCCTGCAGACATTACCAAATGTCTCCCGGAGGGCAAAATCACCACACCACGCCCCCTCCCCCGTGAGAACCCCCTTTCAGAGGACTTTAAAAAAACAAAAAATGATCACAATACTGTCATCACACCCAACAAAATGAACAGTAACTCCTTAACATTATCTAATACCGTTTTTGTGTTTGATTTTCTCCAGTTCTCCCAAAACTCTCTTTACAGTAGGTTTGTTTGAATCAGGATCCAACCAACGTTCACACATTGATTTGGCTGGTACACCTCCTAATCTGTAACACTGACCTCTTATTGGTTTAAGACACTGGATCACATGTCCCTGTAGAATTTTCCACATTCTGGACTTGGGTGATTATATCCTGTGACATCATGTAACATGTTTCTCTGTCCCCCATGTTTCCACAAACTGGCAGTTAAATCCAGGGCCTTCCGTATACTCATATTCAATTCTTTTGACTAGAATATTTCACAGGATGTGTCATCTGCTTACTATGGCATGATATTAGAGGGCACACAATGTCTGCTTGTCTCTCTTCTTGTGATATTAAGAATGAGCCATGGGTTCTGATGATATCAGCCTGATGCCTCCATCATAAAGATCCCTCCAAGCCTTCACTTAATAGTTTCAGCAGCCATTGATGATCACTCTTTAGAGCCATAATTTCATTAAGGGCTGCAAAACGGTGATGTTCTAATTGCAGCATTCCTTCTAAATTTATCAGCACACAAACAATTTGGTCACCCACATAGTTCAAATAGGAAGGCAGGATAAATGCCTGGTTCTAGCCCTCTATTTAGCAACATTCAAAGTAATGAGTTAGGAAGTGTGTATAGGGGGTGGGGGTGGGGAGCACCCCCAGAGCTGGACATTCGTCAGGCTGTTTTATGGGAAGACAGGGTTACTGTGCCATGAAAGCAAGAACCAATGGTTAGAGTGACCAATGAGATTTCTTTTTCAGTTATCATTATAAACACATAAATTTTTATATATTTGATGTGTTTCAAGCCACTGCACTCTTTTTGATACTCGTATTGTCCCATCTCAGACCCAGAGAAGCCCCTCTACTAGATAGCCAGGCAGAAAAATCTAATCAGAATCTATTTTAGCTTTTGGAGCCATCTTCCAGGTTACAAGGCCTGGAGGAGCAAGTACAAAACCACCATCCTCTACTAAAGAAGCAGAGACAATGTGGGGATCTTCTGTAAGACAATGAACTGAAGTTCTTCGAGTAGAACTTTTTAATTAAAAAAAAAATTAAGCCTACCTCCACAGCTGGCTATATTCCAAGATATGAGTGACTTTAAATCCAACAGTTGAAGTTGAAGTCTTGGCAATATGTGGAGATGTAACTAAGCGGGAATGTAAAATGGCAGGAATGTAAAATGGCACCGCTTTAAAAACGTTGGACACTTTCTTAAAAAGTTAAGCATATACCTTCCATATGATCCAGCCATTCCACTCGTCGATACTTTCCCAAGAGAAGTCAATGCATATGTCCAGAGACTCGTACGTGAATGTTCATAGAAGCTGTATTTCAAATAGCCCAAAACTGGAAACTACCCAAATGTCTATGAGCAGACGGCTGGATAAACAAATTGTGGCATATCCATACAATGAACTACTCAGCAATACGGAGAAATTAACGATGATACATCCTACAACATGGATGAATCTCAGAATTACGTTGAATGAAAGAAGCCAGACAAAAAAAGTACATATTGTATGATTTAATTATATAAAGTTTAGAAACTACACACGAAACTAGAGTGACAGAAGGCAGATCAGACATTGCCTGGGGGCAAGAGACGGGAGGGGTGGTAGAGAAGGGTCACAAAGGGGCATGAAGGAACTTTTGGGGGTGATGGATATAGTCATTATCTTGAGTGTGGTAATGGTGTCATAGGTAAATACATATAGCAAAATGTAAACTGCACACTGAAAATACAAGTACTTATTGTGTGTTTATTATTCTTCAATAAAGCTGTTTCCAACCATTGGGGAGGGAGAATATTTGGTCCCCTATCCCTTCCTGGTCTAAAAGTCGTCTAGCTAGGCTCCTTCACACCATGAGGTAGAAGTGTTGAATAAACGCATCTAGTTTCACCCTTTTACTCATTCTTCCCCCCGAGGAAGGAGGAGCTAATCTATCTCACCAGAGCTGGACATTCGTCAGGCTGTTTTATGGGAAGACAGGGTTACTGTGCCATGAAAGCAAGAACCAGGCTGAGCACTTCCTGTCTTCTTGCCTATGTCCAGCCGTGGCAGGCACTGAGCCACGTGCTGCTCATGTCCTCCTTACTTCCATCAGACCCACTGTGGCAAGGCCCCTCCCCACCGCCCCGTCCACCTTTTTTCTCTCTTCAGTAGGGTAGGTGAATTTAACAGAGGTTAAATTGGTTAAATTGGTTAAACTGATTATTGAGAGCTCAATAACCTTTGATATTCTTTGCCTTGCCAAGAATAAAGTGGATATTTGGGTCCCTACCTGGCTATCAGTTTTTTTGTGTGTATCCTTTGTTAGTCAGAATTTTCAAGGACAGGAAGGGGGGCGGGTCTTAGACCCCAATGTGCCAATGCTGTAGTTGAATGCCATCCTTTCCTTGAGTTCACCAGGGATCAACAGAGTTGGCCACATTTATTTTTTCTGAAGCGAGACACTGAAAATCATTTCCAAGCCCTCGGTCATGAACCACCTGGACCTCCTACTCTTTGTCCTAGGTTTTAATCCCTTCTGACTCCTGCCAACCACTCTCTTTAGTTCTATCCAAATTTCATCCTCAGAAAATGAGTGTAAATGCAATCACCACACTTCACAGAACTAACTAGAAAGTTGGCTGCTAAATATAGTCCCAGATGTTTAATATAATTTTGAATCTTTGGCCAAATCATTTCAGTGTTCGCTTGGTCATGGAAGGTTTTCTGGCTAGTGACAATTTAAGGGTTGAGGACTCCAATGTACAGACTTTCTCTACAAACCTATTTCCTGTTTCCCATCTTCTCCCAGGAAAGGCCTTAATTTATCTCATTTAGAATTGATTCTCCAAACTGGAATTGAGCACTGCACTGAGGGCTTACACGAAGAGGTACTATAAGAAGAATCACAGGGAAATCCCCAGAGGACGTATTGGAGGGACATGATCCACCACGTCACAAGGGATTGCATGTCACAAGGAACCCAATGATGAAATTCCCCAGGGCTCAGTAACCAGAAAATCGAGTCTTTTCTGAGCAAACTGTTCCGGATTTTTTTCTCATGGAACTGAGCCTCTTAGAACTGATTATATTCTCCTCTTCGCTTTGGCCACTAGAAGACTGAGAGTCCCAAATCTGTCCTCCTCTAGCAACTTGACAATGAACTTGTTTGTTTTTACCTTTAAGCCTGACTTTATTTCCTTACCCTGATACTCCCTTCACCCAGATTTCTACATTTATTTCTTTTTAATCTCTTTAATATTTTAATCATTGCTAAAAATAAGCTCTTCGATTTATCTTGGAATAAAGTAAATTATTACATATGTGTAACATCGCTGAAGGTAGCTTCTAAATTCAGACTAGAGGGAGGAAATCCTATAATCCTAATTCATAAGCATTTAGCTTTTTTCAGTCTGTTCTCCCCTATCAATGACTTACTCTCTAAAAACCGAAACAGCCCCCAAGAGACACACAAGTGTTTTGACCTGTACATTCCATAAGACCGTAAGAGCTAGCAGGTGGTGCCCACCTGCTCCTGGCCCAGGAAGTTGCGTTTCTGCCATCACTACTGTAACATTCCCCCTCTTTCTTCCCTCCTCATGCTAATTCCCCAAACAGCCCCAACTCCTTTTCCTTACTTCCTTCTGCCCGTGAAGTGATTGGATGGGTGTCTGATAGGAAGACACATTTAAGGGCCAACCAAGACTAACAGAGAGGTACATCTACCACCCTCCTCAAACTAGCTTATAAAACACAGCCAGATGTCTGCTCAAATGACAGAAACCCCAAAATAAGCAGGCCTTGAAAAGGCCCAAAACAACACACACACACACACACACACTGCATGAGCCACTGAGATAATGCTATTTGAAAAGCAGAACACTAGCATAAGTAACTGAAATATTCACATTAAAACCAGAAGGGGTTTTCATTTGAGAAGAGAGCACTGTTCATTAGAAATCAAAGTTGGAGTGACAAATTCAAAGGATAAACGTGGCAGCATTTTACAAAAACCTCTCCCTCATTTACTCAATGATGCAGGAAAATAACCTGACAATAAAAACTCCTGAATTCTTGGGAGGCAGTACAGCAATGCTGTTAAGAGTTCAGGCTGTACCACTGTTTATAGGTATTAGTGGAGAAAATTATGAAGTTATACAAGAAATTGGCAGCAGTGGTTCACTTTAAGGAGAGGCACTAGGCATGTGGTGGGAAAGGAGACACTTTTCATTGCATAACCTTGTGTCACTTGAGTATTTTACCATGGACTGTACTACTTTTTCAAATAAATAAAAGCTGGGAAAACTCAGAGTCAGGGAGACCCAAGTGTGACTTCTGCCACTGCCAACTACTGGCTCTGCGACTTTCACGTGGCTTCATCTCTCCAGGCCTCAGAATCCTCACCTGCCTGTGGGACCTAGTAATAGTATATGCCCCATAGAGGTTTGCGGAGGAGTACGTGGGACAATAATATGCCTAAAGAACTTTAGTGGAACCCTTAGCACATAGTAGGTTCTCAATAAATGGCATAGCAATGTAATACCTACATAAAAAGGGTTAATAATGAAAACTTAATCCACCCTTAATTATAAGTAAATACAGGACAACAGTCAGCTAAGAGGTGGAGAGGCATAAAAATGCCTTTTTACAATCATCTATTTGCCATCAGAAGGTGTAGATTAAGTTTAAACCACCATCTTGAAAAGAGAGGGAGGATGTAAACTCCATCTGAGAGAAAGACCTCTAAATTCCTCTAAAGGAGAGCCTAAACTCAGGCATTTCTAGGCAGTTCTATCCACCAATGGAAGTCCTTAGCCAAAAAGCGCTCTCTCCTTACCCTGAGCTCAGAGGACATGACCAGGAAGACCCCACCAAGATAAGTAAGAAACTCTAGGGCTGACAGATCTAATTTTCTCCTCCTGAAGGGCTTCGCGAATGCTAATATGCACGGGACTCTTATTCCTGGGGACCTTATTAAAATGCAGCTTGGACTCAATTTTAGAAGTAAGTCACTGATCCAACATTGTCCTTTCCCAGGCTAGATCTGAGTGTGGGGAAGGTAACAGATTAGCAGACAGAATAGGGCAGGGTCACCGGGGCATAGGCTATATTTTGTTTAAAATCAAGCAAGCATGTGTGGTTCAGTAAGCCAGTGGCTGACCTACTAAGCATTAAACTTTTTATCATTTTTGAGGTACAGCAATTTAACAAGAACCACAGCTCTATAGAAGCAAAGGACCTACAGCTAAGACTATAAGCTCCATGAAGGCCGGGCTGTATCCAAATTTGTTCACCTAGAGAGCTACAGCACCCAACGTGGCACTGAGCACGCTGCAGATACTCAAATATCATGATGAATCTTGTAGATTCAAAAATCACTGCAAAAATCACTGCTTAAATAGACGCAGAGATTAAATTACCCTCTAGTACGACGTAGTTTATTATTTGTCATCATGACAAACATTGTTACAAATCACAATAACTTATGCTAAAACATGCATGACATTATAGAAAGAGCAAGGGCTCTAGAATGATGCAAACTTCAACCTAAATCCAGACCCTCTCATTCACTTGCTAAATGATCTGGGATGAGTTACCACCATGGCCACATCTGTAAAATGGGTATAATAATCATTACCTCTGACAGAATTGTTTTAAAGCAATATAGTGTAACATACTTAAATACCTATGGTGGACATAGCTATCTCCTATCATGCTAAAGGACTTGAGTAAACCACTCAGTGAGTTACATGGTGCTTATTTCTGCATCTAACAATATATTGGAATTTCACCCAAGGCTAGGAAACCACAGAATCCCTCTCCTATAAACCAAAGGCTGTCGTTCCTCAGGTTTATTGAGCAACCATAGGATTATGAGCTTGTGGTTTCACTATGGCCATTCAGGGACAGGCTGTTGACCATCAACAACATAAAGGAGACCTATTTGGCAGGGGACCATCTCAGTGTTCATCAGCAAGGAACCCCCCGAGTCACTGCCAGATTGAAACGAAATGTATTCTCTCCTAACAAAGGCTAAGGACCTGAAAATTCAGAATAATTTTGCAAGAACTGTGCCTTTCTGAGAATGGTGAAAGGAAGACAATTCGAAACAAAAAGCCTATGTCATAAGTAACAGACAATACAAGCTCTCTGGAGCATTAGCCATAGATGTTCTAGGAAATAATCCATAACCAACACTTGCACAAGGCATTTCTCACTGTCAAAACATGGCGGTCTTGGATGAAATGTGCAAGCGTTCCAGTCCCATTGACACCACGATGCCTTTGGTGGGGAGACAGTTAAAAGATGTGACTTAGAAGAGAGCACCAGACAGCAAAACTTTCCCACTGACAGAAGCAGGTGCGTGATGCCAGGAAAGGTAAATAGGCATCACCCCAAAGGCATGAAAGAGGAGCTCTGATTGGCTTCCGCTTTCCAGAGCCCAGAAAACCAGCCTGGGTACAACTAGATTAGAGCCCAGTACCTGAAATGTCACCAGAATTGCACATCTCAGGACAGGTAGTACACTTAAGAAGCCCCCTACTGAAATGTGGAAAGCAGCCTTGAAATAATGATCATAATCAGCAGCTAAAAACCCAACATCACATCTGATTGTGTGAGGCTGGGCATGAAGTTTCAGGGTACTGGGCGCCTGGGTACCTTTGAGTGTGGCAGTAACTCATCACAGAGCTTTTGACGTGCTGCTGGGAGAACAAGCATTTCTGAACTGGGTCAGATGCTGGTTCGTGTGGTGTTGCCCGTGTCAACCCCAAGGGGTAGGAGGATCCAGAATGGTTGGATGCTCCGTCTGACCTCAGTGTCAAAGCCAAGACATGTCCAAGTTTCCCTGAATCGCCATTCCCAACGCTGTCGTTCATAAATTTGCCCAGACCCTTCTTAAATCGCATTCATATATCCTGCCAGGACCACCTCTGGAGATAATGAGTTTTAGAAGATTATTACCTGCTGTGTTTTAAGCAGGACTTCCTTTCTTTGGTTACAAAAAGGAAAAAGAAGAATTAGGGGTGAGACGGCAGAGAGGTTAATGTTTCTTTCATCAAGGGACAATCTTGTGTATGGAAAGTGGAATATTCAACAGCTTGGAACCACAAGGCATTTAAGTAGCAACCATGAACTTGGGATACTTAATGACTTCAAGTGTTTTGGTTGATGAAAGACACTCAACATGCATTTATGAAAAAAATGAAAAAGACTGGATGAAGGCATAATTTCTGTTATAGTTAAAGATAACTATGGCCTTCATAAGACGGGCCTCATGATGGACACACAGCAGGGGCCGCATTGTACACTGACATGTACCCATGGGCAGAACAGTGGTTACACTTGGAAACCCAAGAAGCCTAAAACCTATAAACAGCCCGAAAGGAAAAGACTAGAACAAAATCTGATAATTCTGATACAATACTAAAAAGTCAAGGTTTACCAAAACATAAAATAAAGTTACTCCGGTAATTAATCTCCATTCACTGACTCACTTAAGTGAAGACATGTTGTTAGATATAATCAGCAAGTACGTGTATAAAAAATTAACTGCTTATTCAAGAAAATTACGGATATAAAAAGGCAAGGTGGGAAAAGACTAAGTGTTTGAACAGCAACTAAACAAAACTACATCAAATCTTTCTAAAAGCAAAAATGGAAGACTGCACTGAAAATATATTCTGATTAAAAGCTCTGAACCTTGGAGATTTGGGGGTTGAGGCCTAAAGATTAGGAAAATAAAACAATGTGACTAACCAGAAGAAAAAGAAAATTTGCAAGACAGTTTTATGGAAATGCAGCCTACTTAAATGTATTTTGGCAGGGTAGAGCAACCATCAAAATGGCTTTCAACTAGACGATACTAGATTTTTAACCCAACTCACACATTCCAACTGAAGGTACAAAAGGTTATAATTACAACATGATTCCAACTAGAAGCCTGGTTTTGACATCTAGAAATGGTCACCACCTCCCCTCATCCCCAAAAATAAAACACACACACTCCAACAGGCCAGAGGCTTTCGTACTGGCTCTAATCTATGCTAATCATTGAGTCAGGTCACTAGAGCACATTCAATCAACAACACATCCAAAAATGAAAAAAGGTTAAAAACAAAAATTAGCAATTCGTAAAAAAACAAGCATTTTAGTTTTGTGGACAATTAGTCAGGTCTTTGTTTTCAACGGATGTAGCTTGCCCTAACTGACTACAAAGTGATACACGAATGAATCCACTGTGCGTATAGATTTTACATGCTTGTGAGCAAAGACAAAAAATTTAGAGGGAAACAAATGTACACAGCAAGGCATTTATGGTTTTAGTACAGGCCTGGCCATTATTAGCAAAGCAACTGGGCGCTTTGCCTAACCTCTGAGTTCCTTCCCTAATCTGTGAATGAAATACCTAGGTCCACTTTTCCTCTGGGGAGAAACTTAGTCAAACCAAGTGACAACCTTTGAACTCCTACTGTCTAACGTACTGAGGGATAATATTCTAAAGGCCATATAAACGCAGAGTTTGATAAATGACCCAGTTCTATGCAAACAATTTTAAAGTAGAATTATTACTCAAAGACAGCTACACTACATCATTAGCCTTTTCTATTCCTGTCGATGATTAAAGCTCTTATTACATCATCTATGGCAGCTTCTGTGGGCCAGAATAATTGCAGAAGTTTCTTAATCCCAACACCTGAATTGAAGGAACGGGGTTCTACTTACAGTTACGAATGTTATTCCAGTCGATTTTTGAGAAGAACGGATGGCAGCAAAGGCCTTCAAACTTCAGTCTCTCTTTCTGGCCACACAACAAACTTTGAATCAGATCCAGTAATTCGCTGCTAACTTTGGGGTCATCTGGAAACTTCAAAAACCGCTATTCCAAAAAATAAAATAATGATTCCCTTAGCAAATTCAGTTTCACGTGTCCCAAAGTGAAGAAAGTATTTCTCATATGTGCAAGTTTTTTTCTTTTTCTTTTTTTTAAAGAAGGAAGTTTCGTGCCCTCAAATTTGGACCAAAGGTATATTCCCAAAATAAATGGCATGTTCACATCAATAGGCCTGGATCCTTTGCAAGAGTTCAATATTTTTCATGGCTTGACCCCTGCTCCCCTCTTTGTCTCATCTAGCTACACTCCCCATCTCGTTCTTTGCTGTCCAACAATGATGAGCTATTTAAAGCTCCCTGAACGAATTACGCTATTCTTTCTGCCTAGAACACCCTCACCAACTCGAGCCCTTCTACCCTGCCTACCTCTTCCACCCTATCACTCCCTCCTGCATGCTCCCTCTGCACTCTGCTTTTGCACATACACAACGTATTTGATTTCTGTGTGATGATGGAGGAAGAAGGCAGAGAGAGCCTTCTCCTTCTCGCTCATCACTGTAAACCTGGTACCTAACAGTATCTCACTCATTGCTAATGAGTGAATTGCAATAAACAAAATACATTAGTCCTAAGAAGCATCGAAGGGGAAACTTTAACTCAAAAGGAGACTCAAGAATAATATGCATGTATTAAGCAAATACAGTATGTATTATACATATAAAAATATATATTAAGCATTCCAGAAAGATGAAATGGGGTGAGATACAAAATCCTGTGAAATAAGTTCTCTTTCTCATTTTGGTGGAAACTAAAACACATGTATTTATCATATCCTTAAGAAATGGACTTAATACAGTGGAAAATCTGTTATTAAAAAAAAGTTTTAAACTCTACTTTATACATGTATTACTGTATTTCTAATTCATGTCCTCAATCATATTCCATAGCTGTTAGTACTAAGAAGCAGCATATAGCATAATATTAAGAGCATGAACTTCAAAGCCAGACTGCCTGTGTTATTTTGGGCAAGTTACTTAACTACTCTGTGCTTTGGTTTCCTTGTCTGTAAAATGAAAATAATAATATCTACCTCACAAGGCTGTTGGAGAATTTGCTGAATTAATAAACTATATTTCATCGATTCAAAGACTCCCGTTTATTCACATTTAACAGCCCTGAAGTCAAAATACATTTCATAATCAATCAAAGATCATAGATTTGTAGGCAGCAGTTTTTCTTTTTTAATGGCACATAAAATAATGGTGTAGGCTTACAATTAATTAGTGGCAGCTGAAAGTCAATAAAATACAATTAACAAAGTGTTTAGAGCAGCGGTTGGCACAAAGTCAGTGCTATGTGAGTCCTAGCTAGGACAGTTATTAACCAATACTGCAGGTTTATACTACAAATGTTCATTGGCACAACCTTTAAATGACATTTCTCAATATGACTTCGAAATCTACAAATGGCTGTTTACCTGGAAATTCATGATGTTATTAAAGGTTCTGGCTGAGGTTCCCTCAGTGAATGGGGACCTTCCATAAACCATCTCATAAGCAATAACTCCCACAGACCACCAGTCACAGTCCAGGCTGTAGACGCCTTTGCCATCCCCATTCATCACCGTCAGCACTTCTGGGGCCATGTAATCTGGGGTTCCAATTGGGAGTTTGGCATTCACCTGGAAACCCATAAATAAAATCAACACAGAAAACTTTCAATTATCCTCAGACTGCCAACAGCCACATTGCAGACACGAGCTGATTTGCCACTGATTACTATTCTCCCAGACACTTAAACCTTCTGTCAAGTGGCACACTGTCAGGAAATGCAAATGTTTACTAATTAAAAAAAAAAAAAAGCTCATAATATAATCCAAAGGCAAAGAAAGGAGAACGAGTTGTTGATATACACCTTTCTGTTACACAAATTAGAGTGGGGTATATATTGGGAATGGAAGATATCTCTCCTGATTCACATTCTTGATAGAACTCTTACTTATGAAAAGAGCAAAATGATAATAAGTCCTAAAGATGAATCTGTAAGCTCAATCTACACATTACTGAAAAACTGGCAGCTAGCTGGCAACACACAATTACAAACGTGTTATATCTCAAGTTTAAATATTTGGAATCAACATTCTGACTGACCCATCCACAGGGCAAGATATGATAAATAACTTCCACCAGAGGTCAAATGTTGATGAGTTCATTTTCCTCACCCCCAAATCCTGTTCCTTGGTTCCCCCCGACCCTACCCTACCCCACTGTTCAGAAACTACGGCCCTCCAATGCAATGGCACCCAAGTACCTGACCTGGGCAAAGAAAGATTACAACAATGTAGGAGGTCTTTTTATAAAGCTAAATATATTCCATTTAAAGAACTGTCCTTTTTGTGAGACTTTGTCCTTCTGTTTTTTTTGTGTGTGTTTCAATGTCCTTGTTTCTTGAAATGATGCTCATAGTGGAAGTAGATGTTCTGTCCCTCACCCCAATCCCTTCCTAGGCAACCTAGTAAACTGGCAACCCTTTTGGTCTTCAAAATTGTGTTTAAAGTTTTATTGAGCCATGAAATTTGAAGTCTAAGGCTCACCTCTCTAACCTTCTTCTCCATAAAACAGAGAAGGCCTGCTGATAGTCATATACTATGTCGACCAGTTGTCCAATAACCCTACGTCTAAAAAGGCTTCTCAAATTGGCAGTTCTATGATGCCAAAGGACTTTCTCCCCATTAAAGCGAGCTGAGAAACTTTATAGGAAAGGCCACACGTCTTTAATGCTGGGATTTATATCAAGAAAGTAAATATCCTTTGCTTTGATTTGACTGGGAATGGAGGGAAAAGGAATGTGTAGAGAGGGCACTAGAAGTCTCCTTTCCCCAGGGATGAAGAATCCTGTTCTTCTTCTGCCCCTCAAAGACCCATCATTATAGGAAACAAACTCATTCTCCCTACTCCCTCTCTTTTCACTGCCTCCCTCGGGCCCAACATTGGTTTTTCCAAACGCTAAACCCAGAAAGCAGTGTGATACTGTTATTCTGGACCCCAGTCATCCATTGCTTTGGGCAATAGGCTTTCCATGGCAAGTACCCATTTGGGAAAGCCAGATGATCACATCACCCAAGAAACCCCCAGGCCTATGGTGATGGACAAAAGTCAAGAGAAAGGAGAAAATACTTGGTCTAAGACAGGGCACCTTACTTAAGCTTGAGGAACTGAAAGTAGCTTAAGTCAAGAGGAAGCCTTGATGCTGGAAAGCCTGAGCCAAGACTTCTGTCTTTTAATGTGTGTGTAAATGTTAATGAGCTCTGCACGAGATGAGGATTAAACCACAGGGTTTTGGTAAAATCGGTATTTGGGTAATACTGACAACGAGAAATAAGTATCTTTTAAATATCAAAACCTGAGAAGAAAAACTGTAATATCTTGATCAAACTTGGTATTGGTAATGCCCCTGTATCACTGATGAACGGCTTGCCCTTTATGCTTAATTACCTTGCAGAACCATTAATTAATACACAATCCTCAAATATGCACCATTTGCTCTTATTGGGTTTTATTTTATCATCACACCAGGCGGTTGGGAATATTCAGTTATCGTTGTTTGTGACTCACAGGACACGGTCACTTTCACAACCAAAGAGTTGAAAGGAACTTGACTTTGCCATGTTTATCAGCATGACACAGCAAAGGGTATAAAGTGTCGATGCCTCATTTTCAAACTCATGATTAGACGTGTCGAAGAGTCAGCTAACTTCCCAACTAATTCTTTCTCCATAATAGACATGTGATTATATACACTTATGTCTCATCATTTTGTAAATTTTAAGGAAAAATACCCCCTAGTGCTTGCTTTTTGTACATCTCCTACTGTAGTAATTAACTAAAACTTTTAATGACAATTAACAGTGACTAAGTTTCCATTAGCTACTGACCTCCAAGCACATTAAACCTGTTTAACATGCAATCTCACACATTCCGATAAGGGCTTTGCAAGGTGCTTTCACTCTCCTGGAGGGCAATTCACAGCCAGCTAATCTGGGTGAGATATGAAAAGTGAAATCATGTACAGCATGCCTGCAGGACGCCGTCTGACACGGCCCCAGTGTTACTAAACTTGGGTTCATTTTACTGTATTGACAAGTAAGAAACTACATCAGTTCAGGAGCACAATAAGAAAATGGCTAGGAGACAGAAGAGTCAGTCACATTTGGAGAGAGAGAGGATTGAAAAAAAGAAAGAAAAGGATTAATCTACCAGATTCTTTTACAAGGAGAAAGCAGATGAGAAGTAAGAAAAACACTGTCTTCCTCCTCCCAATCTCCTTCCCATAAAATTAAATATAAAACTCTTTCAATCTAATTTTCCCCATCTAGCTGCCCGGGGCATAAACACACACCTGCAGAAGCAGGGGGGCAAAAATTGGCTATGTTGTTCCTCTTGTGAAAAAGAAATAAAATCTTTTCACTCCTATGTAAATCTCAGAAAGGGCTATCTCCTATGGGTTTCCAACTGCTAAATGGGGCTGATTATCACTTAACATGTTATAATGCTCTTTATTTATAATCTCCTTACAATTGTTTTTCAGGAGAGCTGAATGAGACAGGTTGGAAATGTTAGCTGTTTGTCATTCCTTGAGATTCTAATAAGGTGAAGTGGGTGATCTAAGTCACACAGCAGGTCAATGTCACATCTCAGCTCAATACCCAAATCTCCAGGCAGTACAGGCCACCTGTGTTTACTGACAAAAAGATTCCAAAGCAATAGTCTGACTAAGCAGCTTGAAATAAAGACAACGGAAGACGGAAAACTCAAGAGATCTAAGATTCACAAATATCCAAAATACATGGATAATATCTGGGAGTGGTAGAGAAAAGGATTAATTGTTTTGGGGTAACATACAGTAATGTGGATTCTATTTTATTTATATAGTATATTTTGAGTACCAAAAAAAAAACATTAGAACCTAGTTTAGGCCGATAAAACATTGGATGTAAAGGAAATGCATTTTTAACCCACCACCATTGATTAAAAATACCAAAAAAAAAAAAAAAGATATTAATTCTACATCCATACTTGATCTAGCTTGCAGATTCTTGGTTTTCTATAAGAAAAAGGCCTTTGTACTTAAAACAATGCCAAAAATTCCTTCTCTGCTGGACACGTTTTGGCCCTAAAAGCAGAACGTTCTAGAAAAATGATTCTCTCTCCAAGAGGAGAGGAGGTACAATATTCTCGAGTACATAGGACTGAGTGTCGTATCTCATTGACCAAAATAATCAGGGGTGAAGCGTGTTGAGCTGCAAACAAAACTGAGTGTTCTAGGAGGCACCCTGCCTGAAGTGAAGGTCACTACAATTAGAAGAACTGAAAAGGGCAATCTGAAGCACTGAAAAAGAGAAATCTGAAATGAACAGGAGTCCTGTCTCTCCGCCAAGGGCTGTGAAGAGTGTGACTCCAAATGCAGAGATGGGGCCTTACTCTTAATTCCCACTTAATGTTCCAAGCAGAGCCTTTGGATCTTAATCTAACATTCCAAGTAGGTTTTCGTATTGCAATCGCATAGTGCGAGCTCTACTTAACTAGCTTTCGGATGCTTCTCAATCTACTGCAATCATTCTCAACCAGGGGTGATTCTGCCCCCCCCCCCCCAGGGGACATTTGGCAATGTCTGGAGACATTTTTGGTTGTCACAACTGGAGGGGGAAGGTGCTATTGACATCTAGTGGATAGAGATCAGGGATGCAGCTAAACACCTTATAATACACAGGACAGCCAGCCCCACAACAAAGAATTAGCCAGACCAAAATGTCAGTGGTGCTATGGGCCTATGCTTCACTTATTATCAGGCTGTATATCCAGGCTTCAATTTGTTTCTAGATGCATGAGTTTTGTTTTGTTTTGTTTTTTTAAGATTTTATTGGGGAAGGGGAACAGGACTTTATTGGAGATCAATGTGTACTTCCAGGACTCTTTTCCAAGTCAAGTTGTTGTCCTTTCAATCTTAGTTATGGAGGGTGCCATTCAGCTTCAAGTTGTTGTCCACTTGGTCTTGGTTGTGGAGAGAGCAGCGCAGCTCAGCTCCAGGTCCAGTTGCCATTGCTAGTTGCAGGGGGCGCAGCCCACCATCCCTTGCGGGGGTTGAAACCGGCAAACTTGTGGTTGAGAGGACGCGCTCCAACCAACTGAGCCATCTGGGAGCTCGGCCACAGCTCAGCTCAAGGTGCCATGTTCAATCTTAGTTGCAGGGGGCGCTGCCCACCATCCCTTGAAGGAGTTGAGGAATCGAACTGGCAACCTTGTGGTTGAGAGCCCACTGGCCCATGTGGGAATCGAACCGGCAGCCTTCGAAGTTAGGAGCACGGAGCTCTAACCACCTGAACCACCAGGCCGAACCCCTGCATGAGTATTTTAAGGTCACTAATGCAATGTATAAGTTTTTTAATCTTAGGTTATAAAACTTTGGCTTTAACTTTTTTTCTGTGCTTTATTCCAGTAAATTCAATATCTAAGTTTTCATGCCTATTTCCAAACTGTACATAATTTTTATAAGATAAAATGCTTTGATCCTATAATTTAATTCTTTTTTTTTTTTTTAATTTATTTTTTTTTTTATAATTTAATTCTTAATGTAATGGTCAAGTGGAATCGATTACAAAAACAATATCTGAAATCATACTCACCTTTCCTCCAAGGAATTTGAAAAATAAGGCAATTTTGCATTTTGCCCTGACATGAAGGACTTAACTCTCACAGCTGGGGGCATTTCAAAGAGAAATTTCTCTAACCTCTTAATTTGTTAATTTTTACTAGAATCAGTATTTTTGGAGAAAGAATAAAAGGCCAAGTTCATAAGGTCACCAAGTGGTAAAGTTGTGAAATTAGTCTTAAAACCTAAGTTGATTTCCTCTTATATCTACCTTTTTCTTTTGCATAATTGACTTCAAAATTCACATTTTAATATGTATCAACTTTATTAGAAGATTTTCTTAATCTAATTTTTTAACTTTGTCATCTTTTTTCTAAAGTGTTCTCATTTTTTATCTTAATAGCTACCCTCTTGCCGTCCTACTTAGCACATGGAATATATTTTAATTTTTACTAAAATTCCAAGGACTTAGAATTGACCTTTTGAGCCCTTGGTTCTTAACGCTTAAGGGTATTTGGTTCAAATGCTCTGGTGATTAATTTAAATTTTGCTGCACAGAAAACAGAGGATTTGAAATAAAGAGGGCTACATTTCATAAAAATATTTTAAGGTAAAAAAACTAGTATTGGGGCCTGCCCAGTGGCTCAGGCGGTTATAGCTCCGTGCTCCTAACTCTGAAGGCTGCCAGCTCGATTCCCAAATGGGCTAGTGGCTCTCAACCACAAGGGTGCCGGTTCAACCCCTCGAGTCCCACAAGGGATGGTGGGCTCCGCCCCCTGCAACTAAGATTGAACACGGCACCTTGAGCTGAGCTGCTGCTGAGCTCCCGGATGGCTCAGTTGGTTGGAGAGCGGGCTCTCAACCACAAGGTTGCTATTTCGACTCCCGCAAGGGATGGTGGGCTGCTCTGCCTGCAACTAGAAAATGGCAACTGCACCTGGAGCTGAGCTGCGCCCTCCACAACTGAGATTGAAAGGACAACAACTTGACTTGGAAAAAAGGCCTGGAAGTACACACTGTTCCCCAATAAAGTCCTGTTCCCCTTCCCCAATAAAATCTTTAAAAAAAAAACAAAAAAACTAGTATTAACAGAAAACAGTCTATAACAGGCAAGAAAAATGAATGGAAAAACAAAATAAGCCATTTTCCTTTCTTTTTAACCAAACTATAAGAATTTGCCTAAAAATGTCTTGTAGGGTATGAACAGGTATTATGTTACATATAAAAGAATGCCAAGGTCAAGTAAGTCTGAGAAATAACTCTGTGTCCCCATACCCCTTGAGAAGTCATTTCATACACTGGCAGAGTCTTCCAAAATGTCTCTCAGGTTTATCCCAGTATTTCCCAAACTTATGAAGATTAGAGAACGCTTTTCAGTACAGCTTTTATTAAACTATCTTATTGCATTTCGTTACCATCTTATTTGAGTTCATTTTAGCAGCTGATCCAAAATCCACTAGCTTGATGTGTCCCGTTCGATCAATGAGAATGTTCTCAGGCTTGATATCTCTGTAAGAAAACCAGGGCGACGAATCAGTGTTGTCTTCTCCATGCCAATCAGCGAGCAATTGCTAACCTAGGATATTGATTTTGTCAAAAAATCTTAGTATCTGTACTCTGCTAGACAGACCTCCCTATTGATGGACATAAATAATAAGCATATATTTTGCAAAACAAAGTAAGAAAAAAAGAGGAAGAATTAGAAGAAAGAAAATAAGGAAGGGAAGGAGGGAGGGAGGAAGAAGGGAGGAAAAGAATGGGAGAGGGAAAGGAAGAGAACAAACACATGTTATTAGATGAACCATTTCTCCCAGAAACACACATTTTACATTACAAAGCTAACACCAAAAGTTGCTAGGGGACCTGGCCATTATGCAGCTAGTCAATGGAAAAGCTGAGACTCTAGTCCAGATTTTGTGATTCCTGGTCTATCATTCCATCCCCATGACATTTTCAGATGTACATAAAACATCAGATGAGTGAGGATGTAAAGAAACACTTGTCAATTGAGGATTTTGTGGAACACCTTTGTGAATTACTAACAGATGAGGTAAGAAGTACAACTCCATGGTCTTCCGGTCCTACGTGGTCTTCCGGTTCCTTCTGCAAATCAAATTCCATTTTTCTACCATCTAACTCAAAGAACCCATACAAGAGTTCCCCATCTATTAGCTACATTGACAGATCTTACTTGCAAATTTGAGAACGTTACAATTCTAGATCTACTTCCCTGTTGAATGGGTAAGCTGAAATGTCTGCTACTTTGGAAAATTTATTTTCAGCCAGTTATAGCTAAGACTGGCTAAAAATTGGATGGATTATTATTTTGATGCCGAAATCATCCATCCATTTTATTGTTGGAACTCTTCGGTAATACAGAGAAATTATCAGTACATGACCAGAGAGTCTCACTTACCGATGTACATATCCCATCCCATGAACACTGTGAACGGCCAAAATCAATTCAGCTAAGTAAAACTGAATCAAATTTTCATCTAATTGGTCTTCATATCTATTCAAAAGTGACAGCAAGTCCCCTCCAGGCTGATATTCCATGACCTGTAGAGAATGCCAAAGTTATTAATTCTTCACACACCCCCAAAAAGGAAACGTCTCAATTAGATCCTCAAACACTGCCTGACGTGTTATAATTACAATGTCTCTACAAAGTAATGAAGATGTGTGAAACATAGTGTAAATCACGTAGAATGAGCTCCCTGCCCTAAGGAAATGACATCCATTCCCCAAGAGAATCAATATAATGAAAGCCTTGTTCCAGACACCATGCACAATGTTTGTAAGGCAAAGCTTGAAGAGTGGAATTAAATCCACCCACTCACCAACCCACTCACATCAACACCCTAGACGTTCCCTAGAAGTAGTAGGTACACAGCGTAGATGGAAATCCTTAGAGGGCAGCAAAACCTCTTGCACCCTTTCTGCATTCCCCTCAGCACCCAGCAGAATATAGGAGGCAATAAAGGTGGGTGGTACAATCTTTTCCTGTAAGTCAGTGTGAAAGACAATCTGACTATTAAATATTTAAATGTGACTATATGCCCTTTGACCTCATAATTCCACTTCTGACAATTTATTTTATAGGAACTTGTAATAGTTTGCAGATAAATAAACAGATTCGCTGCAGCATTATTTGTAGCATGCGGGGAGAGGGGGGGAACCTGGAAATCGCCCAAATATCCATCATTAAGAGAGTGCTAAACTACGACATAGCTAAATAATGGGGTAAGATGCAAGTATTAAAAATGAAATGGACTTGATACAGTCATACTGCCAGGGAAAGCTGTCCATGAAAATACAAAGTGACATCTTATACAGAATAAAGTACAACCCCATTTTTGTGATTTAAAAAATTATTATATTTGTTAATATATACATAGGGAAAAAAGTCTGGAGGAAGACTATAAAATACAGCCTCAAGTAAAATGTTTGATTAGCAAAATCTTTCTTCCACCCCAAGGAACTGAAATCCTTCCTTCTTTTGGTGATAAACCTGAGTTATCACCAAAATTCCTGAGTCAGCGTGTGGATTTGAGGCCAGTTTGTCTGGGTGGCTTTAAACTCCCGTCCAGTGACCTCTCCTCTCTGCCTTTCAGTTTCATCCTCTGTAAAATGGGGCTACGACTGATTTCCTCGTATACTGAGCCTGGCATCAACAAGCTCCTTCACACCATTCAAGTGCATTCCTTTCCCTCCCTTTACTGCAAGATGCTTTGCGCTCTCGCTGGGAGAAGCTGGAACCCATTTTGACCATCTTTGCAACCATGTCAACCCTTACGGAGTTCTCCTGTCCTTTGCTCCGATTTCCCAATTTAAGAGCCACGCGATAAATGTCTTTTGCTTTAAGTTGTCTCAAATACTTTCCGGGAAAAGGAAAGATCCAAATAAATGTCTTTTTAAAAAAACCACTAAATCTATCGAACGATTGCATTCCAGAAGCCAACTCTGTGATGTGAATTCTGTCCACCCTACTCCAAACTCCTGTTTGCCTTTAGTCTAGAATCAGAAGGATGCTCCAGTCAAGTCAGGGTCACCTGCACATCCCCCGAGACCCCCCCCAGGCTGGCCCAGTAAAAACTCTGCCCAGCACCATGGCAAGCCCATGCCAGAGACCCCTGGAGGAATCGGAGACTGGCGTGTCCTCCCGAGGGTCCACCATCACCTGGAAGTCTCCCCCACTCACATGGCAGATCTTAAGCAGATACTAGACAATGTGAAGAGTAAGCTTCCAGTTGCTGAAAAAAAGTTGAGTTATAAACTAACAAGAACAGCAACACCCAGAAGGGGCGGCAGCTAAAATGCAGACTCTATTTCCCCCACATTCACAGCAGACATGAACTACTTGTCCCGTCGTGGAGGAGCCCAAAGGAGCTGCCTGGTTGCCAAAAGCTCACCCACTCATCCCAACCTGGTTCTCCATAGGCCTTGGGTGAATGCTAATTTTTACGTCTGTTTTAAATATATATTGCCATTAAAAAGGTCTTAAACATCCCCCAAAAATTCACAGATATGAACAGAAGTACTCACGCGTTTAGAACGGAAATTTCTTAAAATAAGAACAATGCATATTTATGACGACACACTGCAGGTATAAATTTTCTAATCTGGCTCCATTAAAGATGTAAAAAAATAGAACAGCTTTTAAGTTTAAGGACGAGAAAGTCAAACACGTAGCAGCCACTGGCGACTTTTAAAAACTCACAAACTGACCACTGTTTGGTACTTGGCAGCTACTCCTGAAGCGTCTATTTGTAATAACCAGTAAAAAGTCATTCAGAAAATAAGAACCACCTCTTAGGCAGAAAGATATGCATACTTTGCTCCGATTCAGAAAATGAAATTTCCTGAGTGGAAAATCCCCGCCCAAACTAGATTAGTCTTTTCTACGAGTCAGACAACTTTTCAATGTCTTCAAAACCAGGATTGATTGAGAAGACAAGCAACACAAATTACAACAGCTGCTTGGCGGCATGCTCGGCAACACGAGGCCAAAATAGACATACGAAATGACAAACCTCTAAATAGACTGGGCCTTTATCAAAGAAGCTAATCAAACTTGACCCACCAACACGATTCCGGATTACCATACAAAAAATTCCAACTGTGCACCATCAGGAGAATTTAGCTTGGCTATGTACTGAGTAAACTTGGCTACCTCAGAACGTAACCCCATCCTAAAACGATCCTACTGGGGTAGAGTCGCTCATCCTGGTCTGAGAGGAGCCCATGGGGAAGATGGCTTGGGTATGGCCAACCCCGAGCTTAATCAATCATCTTGCTGTTGAGCTTAGAGATACGATAAAGAACCAGGACTCAGGTGCTTTCAGAAAACACTTTTGGGCTTTTAAAAATGGTACCAAATCAAGAAGCTTCAAAAGCATTACAAAAGTCACAAACTAAGTTTTCAAGACCACGGTCAACAGAACACTATGAATAAATTAAGGCACAGTCACCACCCAGGCTATGCTAAACCGTCCATTCACTGTACCTGGTTTTGTCCAAAAATGTGATCCCATCCCTGACTTTTACTATTCAGCAATGCCCAGGGAGGAGCTGATCCCCCAAATATGTGGTTTCTAAGCTAATTCGACTGGAAAGTCCAAAGGCTTTTCCAACTTGCTTTTGGGGAATCACTTGGTGAAGCACTATTTTAAAATACATAAAACACATTCATCCAAATAAATCAGGCAATGTTCTAGAAATTAGGAAAACAGCAGTGACTAAAACAGACAAAAATACCTGCCTTCATGGAGCTGGAATTCTAGTGGAATGAAAAAGATTTTTTAAAAAAATGAAGCAGTATGTTTCCTTTCTATCCCAACCATTCAGGGAGCTTGTTAAAAATGTGGATTCCAGGGACCAGCCCAGACTTCATGGATCAAGCTCTGAGGATGGGGTCCAGGAATTGGCCTTTTGAAGGAACTCCCAGGGTGATTCTGACACAGCCAGCCCAGCACTGTATTGAGACCTGCCGCTGCTGAAGTTGTGGAGCCAATGTGGCTCCCTGCTCTAACCAACTGAAAAGTTCCTACAGCAAAGATGCCCTGGTTTGAAACCTGGCCTTGATACAGCCATCACTTCTGCTGCTTGCATTTTTCAGTGACTACCTGGAGCCTTTCTGCATATCAAGACAAGATCACTGACAACAAAGGGCTGGAAAATAACCAGTCCATCAGCACCGAAGCAACGATCCTCCATCCTTGCAAGAACAGGGGGTGACCTTGCACCCAATCAGCAGCTGCAGGTCACCCACATGGTGATCACCAAGGCATGGTCATCACCAAGGCATGGTCATCAAAGGCCAAGGAGGTAGGAGGGAGGAGGAAAAAGAGCCCTACAGTGTAAGAGCCCTAACCAATGTGACAGCCCTGCGGATGGCAGAGAAAGCACAGCAGCTGACAGACGAGTCTGGCTTGGAGCTATAACAGACTTGGTCCTTTAAAGCAAAGACGTTTACGCCAACAGACACAGACCCTGCTGATGGCACCAGCTGCAGATGCGAATTAAAGGGCAAGTCTTACACGGGTTCAGTTTGGAAGGAGCAGCTGCTTGTCTGTTGGTATTTGCATCCAGACCCCCACGTACTGGGATGGCAGTTCCCATCAGTTGTGCTGTGTTTGAAACAAAGGACAAGTGTGCGTGTGTGTGTGTGTGTGTGTGTGTATACATGCATATACTTGCATGCACATGTATGCATACGAGTATGTGGGCAGTGTGAATATTCAGTGAGTCTTTAGTTCTCTCCTCCAATTTGCATAGGGTGTCATTAGAGGCACACTGTGCTGGCCACCACTTAGAAACGTGTCCTTGAAATGCTTGCGCCACAATTACTGTGAGTGAACGTGCTATGAAAACGTAAGGATGCCACTGGTATCACTATCCGTTCCGCCCAGGGTTCCTGCTCTTTGGCATAGTGGCCCGGAGGAAGGGATCCTCTTAGCAGAGAGGCCCCTGGCAGAGACCCGAAATGATTCTTCTGGAATGGCAAGATGACCAAGGGAAAAGGCTAGGAGGCCCTTTATATTTCGGAAACTGTGAACCCCGGCATGATTCATCCGTCTATTCAAAAAAATCCTCACTGAGTCTTGAATCATCCAGAGTCTTGGCCAGAAACCGACAGCACACTCAAGCAAGGTAATTGAGAACATGAATTAATGAAGGGGCTATTGACAAAGGTGTGGGCAAGATTAAAGGAAATAAACGTGGGATGGTGAAGCACGCCAGGGCTAGTTAACAGCAGGGGAATAGGTACCATTCCTTGGCCTAAAAGAGGGAAAACAAAAAGGATCTCAGCTGTGTACACTGTTACTGAAGGAATGAGGGGGAAGACGCAGTAACCAGAAACTAACTCTAACGATGGTAACAGGACCATGATTCTCCAAGTGGAGATCCCAGACCAGCAGCAGCAGCAGCAGCAGCAGCCGCCTCCCCTGGGAACTAGCTACACGCGCCAATTCTCGGGCCCCACCCCAGACCTACTGAATCAGAAACTCTGATGGTGGTGCCAGGCAAACTGGGACAAACGTAACTAAACAGTGACTCCTAAGATGGTAAAACTCTAAATGCACTCACTCGAAATACACCTCAAAAGACCAGGACACACAACAACCATTTCAAAGGCACGAAGAACTCAAAGAACGCCAACCCCTCCCCAAGGCAATAACACACTCAGAAGTTGAATTGGGGTCAATAAGAGGTATCACTATCTCACTGCGCCAATGAGAAAATTGAAGCCAAAAAGGCCTGTGACTCCGGGGAGACGAAACAAGGAAGAGTGATGAAACAAGACTCTATATTCTAAGTAACAGCTTCCTTCTGATGGGCAGCCGTCTTCCAAAGCCTGGCTTCTGAAGCGGTAGCACGGGAACACACTGGCGAGTTGTGAGACTTGTCGGAAAACTGGATAATCTCACCCGGGAGATGAAAACAGCACATGTCTCACTGTCAAAACTACCATAAGCTGCCACATTTCACTAAAATAAACAATGAGGTGGTTGTATTCGTTAACTCTCTCCAGACTCCCAACCATAGCACAGGCTGGTGTTCCCATAGGTGGGGGCAGAGGGGGCCCCTGCCTAGAAAAAGCCCACCTTGAACTGCTCCTACATAAAAAGGAAACTGTCCATGACATTGCATGGCTGTGGGTTGAACGCGAGAGAGGAAATACAAAGAACCAATTCCAAGCAGGACAGCAGAACCAGGGTCGTATTAGAAGTGCTTTCAGATGCAGCAGTAAAATGTAATGAGTAAGCCTATGGGAGGTAGATCTTAGGGGGGGGCCTGGCTTCAAACCTACTCCTTTAATCTCTGGGGAAGACAGTGTTCATCCCCCAAATCCATTCTTATCTTCTTCCACAGTAATAAGAATTTTAGCTGGATATAGGCCATGCAGCTGGGCAGTACAGATGTGCAGTCCTAGGATGAAGTTCTGGTCAACAAAATGTGAAAGGAAATGGTCCGTCCCACTTCCATGTCATTCTATGTAAAAGAAATTTGCTTGCTCCGCCTTTCTGCTCTTTTCTCCTACCAGCTAGGTGAAACAAAGGCATGAAATGGCCCAAGTTCAAGCATATCAAAAAGGACAACTTCCTAAGGGATGAGGGAACCACAAGATGAAATGAACCTGGGTCCCTGAATTGTCATATAACAGAGCTGCTCCACCAGCCTGGATTGTATTTGGGGTTTCTTTTTGTTATAGTAGCTTAGCCTATACCTTAACAAATACATCCCTATGCGCAACTGGGGGGAAAACATTGGGAATAAATAGACAGAAGTTGATGTAGGGAAAGAAGATTCAGGAGTCAGTTACAGGCTCAGAGTGAGGGCAGCCTGAAGAGACCCACAGTATGAAAAACATCAGTACAAAGTCAGCAAGCTTTAAGAATCTCACAAAGAATTTAAATAACAATACTACAAATGGTGAGTTGCAAAACAATGTTTTCTTTGTAAAGATCAGCTCCTTTGTGGAAGGACACTGCTGAAGGCATCTGTTATACAAAATTGAACAGATTTCATCGTGAACCAGTTTAACAAAGCACTGTTTCCACGGGCCGAATGCCAGAATGTGGGACTAGCCTTGTTATATAGAACCAGACGTTACAATGGACTTTGCTACATTTTTCTACATACCAGAAAATGGTAAGCCACATTCATCAGTATGTAACTACAAATGGGAAATTTTTAACCATTAAAATTAAAAAGGACCCAAGTTCAATGTGCTTGCATTGTAGTCTAAATTTTGAAAATCCCACAGGGTCTATCTCGAATTATATACTTTAGAGAAGAAAACTCACATTGCTAACATATGATCTCCATAATCCAATAAGTAAAGCTGTATGTAAATAAAATGTCTGTGAAATTAATCACGCATTTATCCAGTAAATATTTCTTAAGCATTTACTTGAGGAAACTCTACTGGAAGCGAGGGAGACAAAATCCCTCCTGTCATGGAGGGAGTGACCTGGGGAGGGAGACCAACACCTACTCGGGAAGAGGAAGTACTGGGTGCTATGGGTCCAAGAGAAGGAAAGAGTTTCTAGAACAAGTGACATCTGGGCCAAGCCCAGAAGGAGAAATACCAAAAGAGATAGCCAGGGAAACAAGGAAAGAGGGAACAGCATGGAGAAAGATCAGAGGCAAGTTGAAAGAACCACAGGAAGTTCAGGCTGAATGTTAAGTGAAAGGAAAGAAACGGTAAGCAACAAGGCTGGAGGCATACGCGGAAAAGTCTGGACTTCATCCAGAGGGCAGCAGGGATTCTTGAAGGGTTCTAACAGTGGGATGACTTCGCTGCACTTTGTAGAAGACCCAAGGGAAAGGCCAGGCAGATGACAAGGAAAACACTGAGGAGGTTATTGCGGTGATGTCGGCAAAGTAAAAAAAGATGGCAGCCGAAACTCATGCAGTAGAAGCGGGGCTGGGGATAAGACATAGCTTCGAGAACTATATCAGAGGTAGAATCCTGTATTTTTTTCACTGGCATAAAATGTATCTTCAATTAAACTGCATTTGCATTCCAAATTAATGTTCAACTGCCAGGAGAGCTCACCGTGATTTGTATGTTACCCCAAACTTCAAAGGTTTCGTGATCTATAAGTCGTCAACGGACACAATGAAATTTCAGTACTTTACGATGCCAATGAAGATCTACAGTCCCCTGATCTTGCAGCAGAATGTGTTCCCAGATTTAGAAAGGTAAAAGGGTGCATATACATTATATTATGTAACACCCTAGGGCAGTGCCTGGGATATCATCCTGTAATAACAGGCATTCATAATTTCACAGCAGAACGTATGAATAGTCACACTAAAGGGAATGAATAAGAGAGTTCAGGTCAGGTTTTGCTACAGAGTTCAAGTCAGGCTTTGCTGCCAAATAACTAACAAAAGAACTTGAGGTTATTCAGAGCTCTGGGTCTTTCAGAATTGCAGATAAGGGATGGTGGATCTATAATCATATCTTAATTCGTTTGCTAAGTTTGGATTTTTAAATGAAAAACTGTACCCTTAGCAAGCATTTTACGCCAAAGTACCAAAGTACTTGAGAAGGCAATGCAGACAAGGAGATAATTACGAGATCCCATCAGTGCTATCCAACTGAGCTACGGAAGAAATGTCGGTCGTTGCAGCCAGGTATCAATGTGCTGAGGCAACCAGAACTCCAGAAAGCAGCTGTTTTGAGATCATTTCCTTTATTGCAAGATGGCACGTGGAAGCCTGAGAAGATGGTTGTTAAGCTAAGCCCAAGCCAGCGGCAAAATCCAGAGGAAAGCCCCACAGCCAAAAGGCCCCAAAAGGAAGGCCCCCGCACCTGGGAGCCATCTTAGCAGAGGAAAAGCAGATATTCCCAACCCCTGAGGTAGTCCAGGCAGGCTATGTTCAAGCAGACGTCCACAGCAGAAAAAGAAAGGGAAGATTCTTACTACTGTGACAAAGCCAACTGGTAGGAATAAAAATGGTGACACCAAGAGTTTAAAATATTCAACATGCCCAAATATTACCCTCCTGAAGAGGTGCTTCGAAAACTATTGAGCCATGGAAAAAAACACTACAGTCAACATAAAGAAAACGATGAGGGAGTGCCACTCCCGGAGCCCCTCTGCTCATCTTCACTGGCCACCGCGGAGACAAGCAGTGGTTTCCCTGAAGAGAATCAGCTTGCCACACGTGACCAGGCCACTGGTTATCATCTGAGTAACACAGAACACTCAGACCATGTCCTCATTCCTTCCAAACTGACCTCGATGGTTTGAGAGCCCCAAAGTATCTCAACAATGCATACTTTTAAGAAGCTACATGAGATTGGACATCAAGAAGGCGAGTTCTTCAACCCAGAGGAAAAGAAATAGGAGCTTATTACAGAGAGTAGCACAAGGCAGGCCACAAAGCTGTGGACTCTCAACTTCTACCAAAAATCAGAGCCCAGTCCGGTTCCAGGACTGCCTGTATTCTGAGTTGCCTTGAAAACAAAGCTTATCCTCACAAGTTGGTCTTTTAAATCATTTGCAGAGCTCTAATGAAAATATCCAAAACAACAATAACTAACAAACAAACAAACCCCTGCTGTTTCAAGAAACTTCTTTTCTGAGAGCTAATGAAGAAGTCTGTTATTATACCCAAACATAAAGGGGCTCCTCTGTAAGATACAGAGAGCACGAGTCAAACGCTGCATACGCAACAAATATCCTAGAATTATCAGTGAGCCTAGAAACACACCGAGGTCATTTGTGAAGGTCAGGGCTCCATGCCTCAGGTCTCAAGGAAGAAAAGCTTCCAAGACAATATTCAAGGAAAGGAAGTTTCAGGCCATAAACACAACAGGCGTGGTGTTGGTTCTGACCGAGCATGTGCTTAGTGCAAGGCCAGTCTCCCAACACATTCCTACAAGAACATCCTCGCCTAGTAGGCTCGATGCGGGTAGGAGTAGGGGGGGTACTTCTCTACCAGCATGGGTTCTCAACTAACATGAAACCAAGGCAAATAAACTGTTTATTCCAGGTCAGAAATAAAGGCAGTAAAGTCCAGCCAAAATTTCAAGATAAATAAGAGTCTCTCTCTCTCTCTCTCTCTCTCTCTCTCTCTCTCTCTCTCTCTCTCTCTCTCCTCTATAAAAGTTTATATAGTCTTGTTTTGAGGGCTGAATCAGGACAAAACTTGTTTCTAGTATATGTTTTTTTACTTTAGGAATCTAAACCCCCAAGAACGTAAACAAGGCCCCAAAATGAATTTTAGCATTCTGTAAGTTATTAGCTACATGTGTGTCAGGAACACTATGGCACCGTTCAAAAGAATGAGGCAGATCTGTATGTACTGACATAGAAAGACGTCCAAGGAAAACTGTTGAAAAGCGAAAAGCAAGCTGAAGAGCAGAGCAGAGAATAATATACCATTTTTGTAAAACAAACTATATACATGTGTTATAAATATAGACATAAAAATATTTTATTCATGAGGCATAGTTAAGGATCAGAAAGAAACCTGCATAGCTGTTAATATTTGTTTCCCTAGGGAAAGAGATTAGAAAGAAAGGTAAGGAATTTTCTATTTCATGCAGTTCTGCAGTGTTTGCCTTTTCTTAATAACTATGCATTATCTCAATTTTTAAATTAAAAATTCTAACTAGACTGATTCACAATATACACATATAGCGAATCATTATGTTATACACCTGAGACTAATATAATGTGAAATATCAATTACACCCCAATAAAAATAAGTTAAATCAAGATTCTATTAAGGTGCTATCAAACTATTCCCAAATAGACGACTTCTCATTATTGCCCTTTAAGCCATAATACCCAACAATGTGTGGAGCTATTTCTAAATGGGCTATGCATTAACTTTAGGCTAGGAGAACCAGAAGACACTGGAAAGTCAGGAAAGCAACTGAATAAATGAGAGGTGGCAGGGACCAAATAGGCAGGAACTACATTTAATTCTAGGACTATGATATCACAGAATCCCAGCACTGGACGAATTGCAGAGAGATGGACATAGAGACTCACCAGATAACACCTAATTACCTCAACGCCAACAAGTCTTCTCCAAAACGCATTGTATTGAAGTTGTCAAAACTAACAACTAACAACAAAAACTAACAACAAAGAAAGAATCCTCAAGGCAGCCAAGGAAAAGAAGACGGTAACCTACAAAGCCCATTAGAGTATCATCAGATTTTTCAGCAGAAACTCTGCAAACCAGGAGCAAGTGGGCTCAAATATTCAAACTACTGAAAGAAATTATGAGCCAAGAACAATATATCCAGCAAAGATATCTTTAGATATGAAGGAGGAATAAAGATCTTTCCAGGCATATAGAAACTGAAGGAATTTTCTAACACACGACCTGCACTACAAGAAATACTGAAGGAGGCTATTCAACCAGCATAACTAGGGATAATTTGTGACAACAAAAACATAAAAGGGGGGGAGAGTAAAGGTCTGAACAGGCATAAGGGAATGGAGAAAGTAAGCATGATGAAGAAAATGGAATACTCTAAATATGAAACTTTTTTTCTTTTACATAAACTTAATGGTAACCATTCAAAGAAAATCCAGAACTGAAAAATATAACGTAATAAAAGAAGAAACAAAGGGAAAAAATAAAAGAATACCGCCACACTGAAATAATACACAGCAACGAAAAGGCAAAGAAACAATGGAGACACAGTCCTACCAGAAAACCAAAGACAGAATGACAGGAAATCCTCATATATCAATAATCACCCTAAATGTAAATGGACTGAACTCACCAATAAAAAGGCAGAGTAGCAGATTGGATCAAAAAACTAAACCCAACCATATGCTGTCCCCAAGAGACACATCTCAGCTACAAGGACAAATATAGACTCAAAGCAAAAGGGTGGAAATTGACACTCCAAGCAAATGGTATCCAGAGAAAATCAGGTGGACCCATACCGATATCAGATGAAATAGATTTCAGGATAAAAAAAATAACAAGAGACAAAGATGGACATTTCATAATGATAAAGGAAACTATACAACAAGAAGACATAACAGTCATCAATATTTATGCCCCCAATCAGAGAGCACCGAAATATACCAAGCAACTACTTACAGAACTAAAGGGAGAAATCAACCAAAACACAATTATAGTAGGGGACCTAAATACATAATTGACAACTATGGATAGATCATCCAAACAGAAAATAAATAAAAGAAATATCAGCCCTAAATGACACATTAAATGAAATGGACATAATTGACATTTATAGAGCACTTCATCCTAGAACATCAGACTGTACATTTTTTTCTAGTGTACATGGAACATTCTCAAGGATAGACTGTATATTGGCACATAAAACTAACCTCAGCAAATTTAAGAAGATTGAAATCATACCAAGCATATTCTCTGATCACAAAGCTTTGAAATTGGATATCAACTGCAAAAAGAAAGCAGGAAAACCACAAATATGTGGAGATTAAACAACATACTTTTAAAGAAAGACTGGGTCAAAGATGAGATAAGAGGAGAGAGATCAAAAGATTCATAGAAACAAATGATAATGAAAATACATCCTACCAAAATTTTTGGGATGCAGAGAAAACAGTTTTAAGAGGGAAATTTATATCATTACACACCTATCTCAAGAAACAAGAAAAATCCCAGATAAATAACCTCACAGTACATCTTAAAGAACAAGAAAAGAAGAACAAATGAAACCCAAAGTCAGCAGAAGGAAGGAAATAAAAATCAGAGCAGAACTAAATGAAATAGAGAACAAAAAGACAATAGAAAAAATTAATGCAACAAAGAGCTGGTTCTTTGAAAAGATTTATAAAATTGACAAACCCTTGGCTAGACTCACTAAGATAAAAAGAGAAAAGACACAAACAAAATCAGAAATGAAAGAGGGGAAGGTATCACAGATGCCAGAAATACAAAGCATCATCCAAGAATACTATGAAGGACTATACGTCACCAAATTCAATAACCTAGAAAAAATGGACAAGTTCTTAGAAACATATATCCTTCCTAGTCTGAATCATGAAGAATTGGAAAATCGACCAATCACCAGTAAGAAAATTGAATAAGTCATCCGAAACCTTCCCAAAAGCAAAAACCCGGGACCAAATGGCTTCCCTAGTGAATTCTACCAAACATCCAAAGAGGATCTAATACCTGTCCTACTCTAACTCTTCCAAAAAAACTGAAGAAGAGACAATACTCCCTAATTCATTTTATGAGGCCAACATTACCCTGAGACCAAAACCTGGTAAAGATAACACAAAAAAACAAAACTACAGACCAATGTCTGATGAATACAGATGCAAAAATCCTAAACAAAATTCTAGGAAATCGAATGCACCAATGCATTAAAAAAAGTACTCATCACGACGAAGTGAGGTTCATCCCAGGGGCACAAGGATGGTTCAACATCCACAAATCCATCAATGTGATACATCACATAAACAAAATAAAGAACAAAAATCATATGATTATATCAATTGACGCATAAAAAGCATTTGACAAGATACAACATCCATTTATGATTAAGACACTTAATAGGTGCAGAGGAAAATACCTGAACATAATAAAGGCCCTATATGACCAACCCTCAGCTAATATCATAATTAACGGTGAAAAACTGAAACCCTTTGCTCTACGTTCAGGAACACGACAGGGCTGTCCCCTATCACCGCTGCTTTTCAACATAGTGTTGGAAGTCCTCGCCAGAGCAATCTGGCAAGAGAAAAAAATAAAAAGGCATCCAAATTGGCAATGAAGAAGTTAAATTGTCATTTTTTACAGATGACATGATGACATTATATATAGAAAACCCTAAAGACTCCACCAAAAAGCTATTAGAAACAATAAACGAATACAGTAAAGCTGCCAGCTACAAAATCAATGTACAAAATTTCCTATATACTATATATATTCCTATATACTAATAATGAAATCTCCGAAAAAGAAATACAAAAAACAATTCCTTTTGCAATTGCAACAAAAAGTAAAATACCTAGGAATAAACTTAACCAAGGATGTGAAAGACCAATATACTGAAAACTGTAAGACATTTTTAAAAGAAATTGAAGAAGATACAAAGATATGAAAAGACATTTCATGTTATGGATTGAAAGAATCAACGTAGTTAAAATGGCCATATTACCCAAAGCAATATACAGATTTAATGCAATCCCTATCAAAATCCCAATGGCATTTTTTAAAGAAATAGAACAAAAAATCATCAGATTTTTATGGAACAACAAAAGACCCCGAATAGCCAAAGCAATCTTAAGAAAAAAGAACAATGCTGGAGGTAGCACACTCCCTGATTTCAGCTAGTACTATAAGGCAACAATAATCAAAACAGCATGGTATTGGCAGAAAAACAAACATATAGATCAATGTAATAGAATTGAGAACACAGAAATAAACCTACATAAGTATGGACAGATTATTTTTGACAAAGAAGCCAAAACATACAATGGAAAAAAGACAGCCTCTTCAATAAATGGTGCTGGGAGAATTGGATAGCCACGTGCAAAAGAATGAAACTGGACTGCTATCTGTCAGCTTGTACCAAAATTAATTCAAAATGAATCAAAGACCCAAACATAAGACTGGAAACAATAAAGTATATAGAAGAAAACATAAGTACTAACTTAAGGACCTTGGGTTCAAAGAGCATTTTACGAATTTGACTCCAAAGGCAAGGGAAGTAAAAACTAAAATGAATGAATGAGACTATATCAAACTGAAAAGCTTCTGCACAGCAAAAGAAACCATCGACAAAATAAAGAGGCAGCCAACCAAATGGGAAATTTTTGCAAACAAAGCCTCTGATAAGGGGCTAATATCCAAAATATATAAGGAACTCATACAACTCAACAACAAAAAAACAAACAATCCAATTAAAAAATGGACAGAAGACCTGAAAAGACATTTCTCCAAAGAGGACATACAAATGGCCCATAGACATATGAAAAAATGCTCAACATCATTAATCATTGGAGAAATGCAAATAAAAACCACAAGATACCACCTCACCCCAGTCAGAATGGCTATCATCAACAAGACAACTAGTAACAAGTGTTGGAGAGGCTGTGGAGAAAAAGGAACCCTCATACACTGTTGGTGAGATTGCAGATTGGTGCAACCACTATGGAAGGCAGTGTGGAGTTTCCTCAAAAAATTAAGAATAGAATTATCATATGACCTAGCAATCCCTTTTCTGGGTATCTATCCAAAAAATCTGAAAACATTTTTCCATAAAGACATATGTGCTCCAATGTTCATTGCAGCTTTATTTACAGTGGCCAAGACACGAAAACAACCAAAGTGTCCCTCAATAGATGAATGGATAAAGAAGTTGGGGAACATATATACAATGGAATACTATTCGGCCATAAGAAAAGATGAAATAGTGCCATTTCCAACAACATGGGTGGATCCTGAGATTATAATACTAAGTGAAATAAGTCAGACAGAAAAAGTAGAGAACCATATGATTTCACTGATATGTGGTATATAAAACAAAACAACAAAAGAACAAGACAAACACATGAAAAAACAAAAACTCACAGACACAGACAATAGTTTAGTGGTTACCAGAAAGTAATAAGGGGGGAGAGGGGTAGTAGATGAGAGTTAAGGAGATCAAATATATGGTGATAGAAAGAGAACTGACTCTGGGTGTTGAACACACAATGTGATACATAGATGATGTATGACAGAATTGGACATCTGAAATCTATGTAACTTTACGAACAATCGTCATCCCAATAAACTTTAAGTAAAACAAACAAACAAAAAAGAAGACTCACCAGATAGAGGTGATTTCTGTCCTGAAAGGCATAGTGTAATTGGGGGATCCAAGGACTTGTACTCCGGGATAAAATGTTCCGTTCTTCCTCAAAAAATGAAACCTAGGGGGAAAAGAAACCTTTTAGATGATTATAATATAAAGGAATTCTCCAAATCTCATCTATTTGCCTACTGTGCTCACAATTTTTGCCAGATCCTATATTACCTGTCCAATTATTTACTTAACGTCTTTCTTTAAAGTTAACTGACTTCTTTTAAATCTAAACATCTTTCTCTTTCTCTGCCTCTTCACCTTCCCTTCTGGAACAATTCAGTCCTAAAGCCATTAGGTAGAGCAAAACAAGGTCAGCATCCACAACAGGTGGTAGGGAGAGAGAGCTATAGTGGCCCAGAGCAGGGTGGCACGCCGAAGCAGCTAGAAAAGGGCAGCAAACAGGTGTGGGGGTGTCTAATATAGGATATCGAGGGCCCACGCAGGGTGAGGAAGGCACCCACAAGTGGGGATGGCCTGGAACAGAGCATGTGAGCCCACCAAGGAGAGGGGACAGCAGTAAAGCCAGTAGATTAAATGCACACAGATGCACAAATTAAGTTAAAATATTAAGGGTAAAGTCAGAGAAGAGAGTTACAAACATGAAAAAGGTGAAAACTAGAATGAATCCAGTGAAGTTGGACTGGACTTGGAGGTACTAGTGTGAAAGCATGGTTTCCAACATATACACTTAGAGATATAGATGTAAGTGTGTGTGTGTGTGGGTGTGTGTGTGTGTAAGTATATGATGCATATAAATATACATATATCTATATATATGTACACATATGTATTCTCTAGCTCTGCCCACTAAAAACAGTCTGTAACACCCCAATAGCAAGAAAACACTTAGTGCCCAGAACTTGGCCTCTAAATACCATTTTACACTAAAAGAAACAGAGTTCCTTGGGGTGGCTGGATGGCTCAATTGGTTAGAGCGCGAGCTCTGAACAAAAGGGTTGCCGGTTCAATTCCCACATGGGCCAGTGAGCTGCGCCCTCCACAACTAGATTGAAAGACAATGACTTGGAGCTGATGGGCCCTGGAGAAACACACTGTTCCCCAATATTCCCCAATAAAACTTAAAGACAAAAAAAGTTTAAAAAAGAAAAAGAAACAGGGCTCCTTGAAGAAATAACTGATTGCAGGGCTGGGGCAGATAAACTGGGAGTACGAGAGCTTAAACATCTTATTGTTCCAGAAAGTAAGATAGAACTCAAAGATGTGGATATGTCAAAAGGACAAAAAGCCAACCTGAAAAGATTCTTATTGGCCAACCTGGAGACCAAATTTGAGTATAAAAATATATAATGACAGTAATGAATCATAACTCACTGACTTAAATAGGAAAATGCAAGTCAGTACAGATACAAATAAATGAATAAGTTGAAAGCTTTATGAGGAACAGGTATTGCCATAGTATGAAAGCAATTCCCTACCAAATACTTATGTAATTACAAAGGGGAAAGGAATAACCCCACAGTGGAGAAGGCGGGCAGATACCAAAGAGAACATCAGCATGAATGTGACAAACTGAAATTGAGAGTCACCTGCTAGGACGCAATGAGAAGAACAGAGCACCTCCACTGTGACAGTCCAGGCAAAGAGCTATAATCTGAATCTAAAATGAGCAACATCAGACAAATCTAAATTTTACAAAATCACTGGCCTTTGATATTCAGAATCACCAAGGTCATGCATGAGAGTCCCAGAAAAATTAAGGAGCTTTCCCAGATTAAAAATGACTAAAAAGACAGGACAACCAAATGCCACATGTGATTAACTGGTTGCTTTTGTTCTAAAAGACCATGAAACAATTGGTGACACTTGAATAGGGTCTGAGGTAGACGGTAACAATGGCTAACTGTGAATTTCCCGATTTTGATGGTTATATTGTGCTTCATACAAAAACATCCTCATTGGAGGAAATGCACACTGAAGTGTTTGGAGGTAACCGGGCATCGGATTGGCAACTTTTTTTCAAATGGTTCAGGAAGAAAAAAAAGTTCTCATAATATTGTATGTGATAGTTTTACCGTCAACTTAGTTAGGCTATAGCTCCAGTTATTCAATCAAACACTAATCTGGGTTGGCTGTGAAGGTATTTTATAGGTGTGGTTAAGATCTACAATCAGTTGACATTAGTAAAGGAGATTATCTTTGATAATCGGGGTGCCTCATCCCCTCAGTTGAAAGGCCTTAAGAACAAAAGTGAGACTTCCCAGGGAAAGAAGAAATTCTGCCTCAAGACTGCATCATCAGCTCCTGCTCAAGAATTTCCAGCCTACTGGCCTGCCCTACAGAGTTCAGACTTTCCAGCCCTCAAAATTAGGTACTAAGTCATACATATATGTGTATGTATGTATATTCAGTGTGTGTAAGTACATATATTCAATGTGTATATATAATATAGAGAGGGTGCCAAAAAAATGTGTACACATTTTAAGAACGGAAACAACTATTAAAATTGTAATACTCAATACATATATACCAATAACAAAAGATGAATCCAAGTCATGTTTGACTTCTGTAATGACAAGAGGTGCTCACCGTGGTTCCCATCAGCGTCCAGACACTTCTGATTACAGCAAAATATTGCTTGAGCAATGTTAACCAGTGTCCTCTTGAATACATTGTTTTTGCACCCCCGGTAAATACATACATACACATATATATATAATATAAAACCCTGATTGATACACTGTACTTGCAACTTTTCTATAAATTTGCGATTGTTTCAAAATAAAAATAATTAAATTTCAAATATACCTTCTTCCATTTAGTTCT
Source organism: Rhinolophus hipposideros (assembly GCF_964194185.1). Lineage (NCBI taxonomy): Eukaryota > Metazoa > Chordata > Mammalia > Chiroptera > Rhinolophidae > Rhinolophus > Rhinolophus hipposideros. The sequence goes on from NC_138070.1 coordinate 12,543,171, forward strand.
AACAATAACATCTGTGAGAGTCCCAGGTTTTGACATGCTAGTTAATGTTGAACTATTAAATGTTTTGCAATAGTTTTGTCTGTGTTCCACCTGAAGTCATCTTGCACATCACCAGTGATTTAACTAACACATTTGGGAAACACCAACCCAACCCTGTAACCGACTGCACCCAATTTGCCAATCCTTTTTTTCTGGTACATAAAAAGTATTCAGTGAAGGCTGGCTAAACTGAAGAGTGGACATCTTACTTGCTCACCATCGCCTCCTCATCGGACCCCTGAATCATCCATTAAAATAAACAGTCTCTGAGGACCTCTTCCACTTCTCACGGAGCTCTGGCTGGGTGTGCTGGCCTCTCCTAGGTGACAGGTCCTGTCTGTAGGATACTACCTCTCCCTGCCCTCTCTCTGGCATTTCCTTTCAGTCATTCCCTGTGCTGGCTTCTCTCTTCCGGTGCTCTGAAATTTCAAAGCCTCACCATGGCTCAGTTAAGGACCCTACTTTTCTGATATTCACCCTCTTCAGGAATGGAAGGGCAGTTTTAATTAGACCCTATCCTGTACATGTATGATTTTTTTTAAACTCAGCCCATACCTCATGAGGGGTCATCTCAAGTCATTCACCTGGGGGAAGGCACACCTACTTGAACATCTCTAACACTTGCCAACAGTGAGCTATGTTGGATTGATTTCTTTTACATGCACTACTTATTTCCCATCTAAAAAAAAAAAGCGTCGCAATGCCTCTTCCCAAGGACCTAGGAACAAAGCAAACGCAACAGGCACCCAGTAAGTGTGCACAGATGGATGAGAGTGTTAGGAGGGTGAAAGAGTATCTCCCACTCGTCTCTTCCAGATGATTTGCCACGTCCTGTCATTTTTCCTTTCTGTGAAGTTGCTCACACTGCATTCCTAAACACGGCTCCATCATTCTAGGGCTCTGACAAGCAGCTTCCTGCCATCCGCTACTTCGATTGGAGGTCACACGAAGTCACTGAGGTCTTCAGACTCTGATCCCAACTTCCTCCTTCCAAAAGCCTAAATAATCCCCAACCATCTCACATAACAAACTGCCATTCCAAAAACTGGTTTGGGGGGAAATGGTGAATTACCATTGGATGGGTACAGTTTCTGTCGGAGATGACAAGTTCTAGCAATGGATAGCAGTTGTAGTTGTACAACACTGTGAATGGACTGATACCAATGAATTGTAGCTTCTATTTAACCAAAAAAAATGGTTAAAATGATAAATTTTGTTATGTATATTCTGCCACAATAAAATAAGGTTCTTGAGATTTCCCACCAATTACCCCCATCCCGCCCAAACGTCCTCATTTCTCCCCATTCTCCAGTCTATTTGTTCTAAACCACTAAAAAAAACAAAAACCTCTAGCACTCAAACCTCCACAAGTCACACACACCACACTTCAACCTGGCACACTCGTTACTTCTCTCTGCCCAGAACCTACTCAGACATGCCCTCTCAGCAGTGTGAACGTTCCCTAACTCTCCCTGGCTCACCCACATCTCTCCTCACTCCATTGTTCTCGAATTTGCTAACTGCCCTCCCTCCTGTGATGTTTTAGCTGGTAAGCGCCTGCTTTATATATATAGCATGTGCGTGTCTCCTCTGCTTTCCAAGGTTGTTTTTAAACCCGAACCTCATAGCTGTGGAGCTTCAATTCCCGGTGCAGGCTTCCCACGGAACCGGGTACATTATGAGACACATGATGAGCACTCAAACGTCTGTAACTAATAAATTACTCTCTGAACTCCAAGGCTGATGGCCGTCTCTCTAGAAACACGGCAAATGAATCAATATGTTTGGAGCAGCGGCCTTGTTAAAAAGAAAGAAAAATACCACAACCTTAAAGATACCTTCTTACCTGCTCTCAAACAAGCAACTCCGTAGCCACATAACCATTTTATTTCATTTCTTCAAAGGCCTGTGTTGAAATCAAATATACATGCCCACAACACAAATATATAAAATGTGTTCAAAAGCAAATGCTGACTCACCCCATAATAGGCTCTCTCTAAGTCCCCAGCTGACACCATGAAAGATCATCTTAAACTCATTAATTAAAAGGCCAAGTTGGTTCTGGATAAAATATAACTATAAAAACATGATAGAGAAATGCAGGGGAGCTTGTGAGCCTTCAAATGAGTCAGTGTCAATTCAAGAAGAGCTAAGAATGGGAGAGACCTTTCTGCCCATGCAACGGTTGTTAACTAGAGTCACAGGAAAACGTGCTTGATCCCAGATGTCAGCTCAGCAGATGATTGTCTCCGCAATGAACATTCTGGTACAGAAAGGGGAAAGAGTGTGATGCTAAAACGCTCCTACCTGCTCCTGGGCCAACAAGGCCTTCTTCTTCATGACTTTCATGGCATAGATGTCCCCAGTTGCTCTCTCTCTTACCACCTGCACTTGGGCAAAGTGTCCACAACCTACCAGGCTTCTGACTTCAAAGTCCTTTGCCGAAGGCTGGAGTTCCTGTAACTCAGCTATGGTGTCGGAATCTGCAAAAGATGGAAGAGTCACCCCCAGGTAAATGCTTCAAATACAAGCATCTTTGAAAGACAAAAAAGAAAGCTGTGAGGATTCGTATGTCTTCCCTCACTGTCAAAAGACATTTAGTCACTTTCTCATCATCGTGAACAATTATAAAATCAGCACAAAAGTGTTTTTATATGTTAAAATTAAGGGCTCCAGAAATTCTAAAGCAGTTTCCATGGCAGCTATAATTTAAATCTGTAGACTTGGAAAATAGGGGAAGGAGAATACAGATCATGCTTTTCTTCCTCCTCCCTGAAGGCTGCAGGGCAGCGTTTGGTCAAAGATGCTAATCCACATGTAGACGGGTTTACGATGAAACATAAGCAACATGATTCCCATCTCAATCAGCTTTGGAGTTAGTTGGTTTCCAGATCATTTTTTTTTCTGACTACATGTGTTCTCTGCTCAGTTTTATCCAACTATCTTATTTTAACTCCCTTGGATTGTGTCAGTATAGTAAGGCCTTCCTTGCCTTAATATGTGGCAGTGCTGGGCCGACCCAGCTGGTGGCTCAGGCGGGTGGAGCGCTGTGCTCCTAACACGGGGGTCGTCAGTTCGATTCCCACCTGGGCCAATGAGCTGTGCCCTGGCGACCGACCGCCTCAGCGGGGGAAGCACAAGGCTCATCATACCAGCCGGGGCCAGGGAGCTGTGTCCTACACAACTAGACTGAGAAACAACAGCTTGAACCGGAGTCGGGGAGGGAGGTGGAAGAAGGGGAAAAAATTATGTGGCAGTGATACCAAAAAAAAAAAAAAAAAAAAGCCTCACTCCAAAGAACCAAATGGAGCCCTGACATCTGCTCTGCAGAGTTGACACATCACACATCTTGAAGGGTTTGCAACTACCTTTTCTTAACATATAGTCTTATACCTTTTTCTCTAGTGTAATCTTTCCATCGGTGTCTTAGTTTTTGCTATTATAACGTAGTGACAAGGTGACTTAAATAACAGGCATTTATTTCTCATAATGCTGAAGGCTGGGAAGTCCAAGATCAGGGTGCTGGTAGATTCAGCTCCCGGTGAGGTCCCACTTCCTGGCTTACAGCCAGCCACCTTCTCACTGTGTCCCCACGTGGCAGAGAGAAAGGGAGTGCTGGTCTCTCTTCCTCTTCTTGCAAGGACATTAAGCCCACTTTGGAAGCCGCCCCCCCGTCAGTATCTCATCTAAATCTAATCACCTCCCAAAGGCCCCACCTCCAATATCAGCCCATCGAGGGTTAGAGCCTCACCACATGAATGCGGGCAGAACACAAACATTCAGTCAGAGATCCTCAATGTATGAAGTATGGATGAAATAAATGGATGGCAGATTTGGAATCTCAACATACATTTTTTAACACTTTAAGAACACTAGGCTGGGGCACCACTGGATATGCAACAACGCTAACAACCTGCAAGACTGGAGGGGAGCCGTTGTGACTGACTAAAAAACTAATTCAGTCCTTCACATCATAGGGAAACTGCACTGCATACAGGGGTTACACTCCAAAGGAAGATAAGAAAAATATCATCAAAATTCCTGGAGAATCCCTCAGAAAGGTGCCACCTTCAATCCCAGATGGACGGTGGAGTCGTCCGGGCACGGAACAGATCACCATTTCCATAGGTTGGGCACCAGAGGGTTGAAAACTGCATTCTGGAGTTTCACTCAGCTCGGCAAGTTGTTCAGACAATGGCAGGGACTGAGTCCATCCAAGGGGAAAGCCATTTCACACCCAGTCATCGAGTGGCATATTGATGAATTAGCCACTGCAACCGCAATTGTTGTTACCCACCCCATTTCTCTGGTGCCTGGGTGGAGCTGAATTCATTTGGACCCACAGAGGACGACCTCTGCTGCACTGTCTTCCCACCCACAGGCCACACCTCTCACCTAAAAACACCCTCCTTTGGTCCCTGAGGAATCAGGCCAGAATGGTCGACAGACCCCCATGAATTCACCGTGACCACTATGAAAAAAATAAATCTAGCGCGCCTCTATGGAGCATTCCATGCAGAAGCAAAATTGAACGCTGCACAATATTTTCCTTTAACCTGACATCACAGTGCCAAGCCCCATCTCTCGTCCCTGTCCCCTTCCAAGTTTCTTTCAGATCAAGCATGTGAGTTTTGAATTATAATTTCACACATACACTGGCTTGCAATTCTCTGGGTTGAACCGATTTCATTACTACTAGCACACAAGGCCAATCTCTCGATTCTGTTAGGCCTTGGGCCCCCAGTTGGCTTACAGCATTTGCCCAACTTACCCCCTTTGGGTCTGTCACTGCCAACCAGCATGCCTCTCAATCACCCAGGTACTCAAACTGCTTACAGGCAAAACCACCACGATACTCTCACAATTCTGAGAAAGCATTCCAAATTTCAGTGTCTTTTTCCAAAGGCTTTGAATTATTAAGATGAACAGGTGAGATACTAAACTCACGTCTATGACTATTAAAATTTAAAAAAAAAAAAAAAAAAACCTTCACAATTTCCCTCCATACCAGCAGCTGTTGTGTTTCTAAAACCACATCACCCTTCATCCCTGCACATGGTTACAGCATAGAAAGCTTAATGGGTGCTTAATGGGTGGAGATAGACTCAAAGCACTGTAATGAAATGCAGTCACAAAGAATGACCTTGTCAGATAAGGGCAAGGTCAAAACATAAGACCCAGAGGGCAAAAGCTAACATAGCTGAGTGCATTGCTTGCTGTTTTGAAACTCAGTAATTCAACATTTCAACTTCTAGGAATTCATGCTTCACAGAAACACTAACACGTGTGCGCAGAAAAGATACATATGAAAATGCTCTAAGTGGTGCTGGGGGGCTCTAGAAGAGGGTAAACAGGATCTGACATATGGTGATGGAAAGAGAACTGACTCTGGGTGGTGAACACACAATGTGAGTTATAGATACTGTACTACAGAATTGTACACCTAAAACCTATGTAACTTTACTAACAATTGTCACCCCAATAAACTTAAATTTAAAAAAACAAAAATGCTCCTGATGAGCAGAGCTTATAACAGAAAAATAATCAGAAACAACCTAAAGGTCCATCAACAGAAAAGTGGAACCAACCTAAAAATCCACCCACATAAAAGAATATTAGGCACATGCTTAAAGAATGAGGTAGCTTGGGCATGGCCCGGTGACTCAGGCGGTTGGAGCTCCGTGCTTCTAACTCCGAAGGCTGACAGTTCAATTCCCACATGGGCCAGTGGGCTCTCAACCACAAGATTGCCGGTTCAATGCCTCGAGTCCTGCAAGGGATGGTGGGCTGCGCCCCCTGCAACTAGCAATGGCAACTGGACCTGGGGCTGAGCTGCGCCCTCCACAACTAAGACTGAAATGACAACAACTTGACTTGGAAAAAACGCCTGGAAGTACACACTGTTCCCCAATAAAGTCCTGTAAAAAAAAAAGAATGAGGTAGCTCAATCTCCACTAGAATATATATTCTTTAAGGGCAGGGATGTTTATCTGTTTTGATCACTACTGTAAACCCAGCACCTAAAACGGAACCTGGCACATGGCAAGTGCTCCATAAATATTTGTTGAGTAAATATTTGTTGAGTAAAAGTGAGCAAAGCTGGTGGCAAAACATTACACACATTTGCAAACAATAATATAAATGGAGCCACTTTAAAATGGAGCTGGAGTTGCCCTGCCAGAGAAACTGCCTTGCATGTCTTACGTCTCAAATCTTTGGAATGTTAACACAGGGCAAAATAACCTTTGGAATGTTTGCAAAAATAACAAAAAAGCAGTTGTTATGACTACGGGACTGATGACTTCTGGACTGAAAATTAAAAACATGATTTAGAATTACCACCACTATATTATGTTATCTACACCAACAGAAATGCCTTCCCTTCCCTTTCTCATAAATACCCCTTGCCTTTGTCTCCTAATCAGAACTCTTTGGGCTTCTGCCTGAATCTGTGTCCCAAATAGCTATTCTTATTGATTTCAAATAAGCGCTTCTCTCTCATTTTGAAAGGCCTTTTTATTTTGATGTTAACACATATGATCCATTTTGTGTAAAATTAAACAAGCGTAACATTAGAACAGGCACGGAAAAGGGCTGATAAATGCTAGAGGTAGTTGATTGTTACATAGGGATTCACCATTCGACTCTCTTTACCTTTAGATACCGTGTTTCCCAAAAATAAAAACTAGCCAGATAATCAGCTCTAATCGGTCTTTTGGAGCAAACATTAATATAAGACCCGGTCTTATATTATGTAAGATTGGGTCTTATATTATACCCGGTATTATATCATATTGTTATGCTATGTTATATAATATTATACTATATTATACTATACTACACTACACTATATTAGTATATTATATTACATTACATTATATTACATTACATTACATTATATTACATTATGGACCCAGTCTTACATTATATTACATTACATTACATTACATTATATTATAGACCCAGTCTTATAATAAAATAAGACCAGGTCTTATATTAATTTTTGCTCCAAAGACACATTAGAGCTGATTGTCCGGCTAGGTCTTATTTTTGGGGAAACATGGTATGTTTGAAAATTCCCATAATAAATATTTTATAAGGACAAAAAAAATTGTAATATGCACCAAATTGTAAATGCACCAAACTGTTAACAGTGGTTATCTCAGACAGGTAAGATTTTGAGGGATTTTCTCTCACTTTGACCTTTTATATTTAACAATGTATTATGTTTACAATTAAGGGGAAAGAACTTCTTAAAGTTATAATTTGCCCACAAGTACTGAAGTTGTGAACATATTGAAGCTCTTGCTTAAGGTGAATGTAACTGAAACAGGGGAGAATTCCAGCTACTGTCGAATCACCAAGAAAAGCCCAACTTGAATAATTATCAACATTTTTCTTTGCATGTTTTAACATATCACTTGCTGTTTACTGTTTTACACAAATTATGAGATGCTGTGCTTAAGGTTTGGCCGCTTATTTTGTTCACTTAGGAATATAGTCAGTCAACCAATATTTATTGAGCACCTACTGTATGCCAGACACTGTTTCAGACACTGGGGATAGAATAGTAATTAAGAAATAAAATTTCCTTCCCTAGTTTCCTGCTAGCTCCCTACCCTCCCTTGGCCCAAGCTTTGGGCACCGCTTCAGGACTATACTCTCTGTCTCATTTCTTCCAATGGTCCCCGGAGAAAATCTCCACCTCTACGACAAGATTCAAAAAACTTAGGTAAAAGCAGCAGTTGGACCCTTCTTTCCATGGGAAAACAAAACTTACATTCCAAAACAGAAACTCAAAAGGGGGCTGGTGGAGAAACTCATACTAATATAATCACCCTTTTTCAATCATAGCCTCTCAACTGCAATCTCCAGGACGCCTCTTCAAAAATACCTAACAGTTGCTTAGAAGAGAATTCTAGTGGAAAAATCTACATTTCACCAAGCCTAGCCAACTGATTACTGCATGAGACTAGAAGATCCAGTGCTAAGGTAACCAGAGGGCAGACAAATGAAGGTGCCTGTAGATGGCTTGGTAAATTAGTCTGTCACATAATTTCCCTTCCCCTCCTACTCTCTATTTGAGAATTTAAATATTCAAGAAAATAAGGTGGGGAAAAAAGAAAAACAAAAAAAAGAAAGTAAGGTGGGAGTTTATTCAAGAAATAGCCCAGGTATACTTTAAAGTTAAAAATACAATATATGTTAAACATTGATGAGGTTTACAGCTATCAGTATCAGGTAACTGTTTAGTGAGTGTCTCTATGGGGCCGGCAACATAAGCTGGGTCTGTGTACTAACTCATTCAATCCCTATACAGCCTTATTAGATATGCATTTTTTCCCCATTTCGCAGATGAGGAAACAGAACAGACAAGATTCACACACACATACCTACAGTCACTGTAGTGGATATACATTGATTTTTATCTACTCAAAACTCCCAGCTCCTTTGGGAACTTGCACATCCCCACCCCACGAGGTCCTGGTAATCACTGGTAACCAGCCCTGGTAATCAGTGCCCTGAAATCCTGGGCACCCAGATAAAGCTGATCACTCTACTTCACATCCTGGCCCAGTGACTGGTCAAAGGGCGGGCAAATGACCCCAAGCAGAGCCAATCAGAATCTTTCCTGAGACTGATTAATATAGATAGCAGAACATAAATGTTGGTTGGGGTATGGTAGCCAGTCTCCAAAGATGGTGCCCAATGAGCCATGCCTCCTGGAATTCATGCTCCTGTATAGTTAGTTCCCTGGCACATGGAATCTGGGCAGCCCTATGACTCACTTCAAACAACGGAATGTAGCCAAAGAGGTCCTACATCCCTTCCAAGCCTTAGCCCTAAGAAGGCTGGCCCCTTCTACTTTTATGCTTTTGGAAACCCTGAGCTGCCATGTAGGAAGTCTAGACATCTCTGCTAAAGAAACCACACACATCAGGGATGGGCAAACATTTTCTTAGGGGGCCAGTTAGTAAATACTTTAGGCTCTGTAGGCCTCAAGGTCTCAGTCACCACTACTCAAATGCCATTGTACTGTGAAAGCAGACACAGGCCATGCCAAAGCAGCCACAGGCCATGCCGAAACAAATGGGAGTGGCTGTGTTCCAGGAAGACTTTGTTTACACAGCAGACAGGCTGCAGTTGGCTGATCCCTTATGGAGAGACCACAGAGAGGAGCCCCAGGTAGGAAGAGGCCTTGAGCCTTCAGGAGAGAGAAAGGCCCCAGAACACCAGCTGAGCCCTGGCTTCCAGCCAACATGCCAGACAGTGGGTGAGCTGTCTTGAACATTCCAGACCAGGAGAGACCCTGGGGACTGAGATCTTGGCAACATCACAAAGAGCAGAGGAATCCTCAGCTGAGCCGAGTCAACCCGCAGAATCATGAGAGGTACTACAATGATCACCATTTAAGCCACTCAAGTTTAAGGTGGTTGGTTACGCGGCAAGGTTGTATAAAGCAAGGTTTCCCAAACGTGGCACTACTGATGCTTTGGGCCCAATATTTCTGTTGTGGAGGACTGTTCTGTGCACTGTAGGATGTTTAGCAGCATCTCTAGCCTAACCCATCAGATGCCAGGGGCAACCCCTCTCACCCGGTTTTGGCAACCAAAAATGTCTCCAGACATTGCCAAGTATCCCAGGGGGGCAAAATCACCACTGGTTGAAAAGCACTGGTGTAAGGTAAAAGAATATAAAACTGGGGTACCAGCAGCCAACTTCCCCACCACGTAGAAGTCAAGCAAAGTCAAGAACAGGGTACGGGGAAGGGCCAATTTATGACTTTTATAGGCCCGAGGCACTTTTGCTTTCATCAGCCCCTTCCTGAATTTAAAAAAAAATCAATCAATCAATCAATTTTATGACTCCAGTGGCAAAAAGATGAATATAATCCAGAACCAGTGCATATTATTTCTACATTCATGTTTCTTATGATTATAAAATAAATGATAAACTAATTAAAATAAACTAAATGTATTAAAATTAAATATTGTGGGACCTAAGCCTGTGCCCCCTGTGCCTACTGGATAAGTCCACCCTGAGTGACTAGAGGGCTGGGCCGGAGGACATTATTTCAGTCCCTGGAACCAACCATGCCTAAAGTTTGACCCACCCCTGGATTTCTCAGTTTCATGAACCATAAATTCAATTTTTTACCTTACCGAGTTTGAACTGAGTTTCTGTCACTTGTAATGAAGTGGACTGACTGACCTGGTCTCCCAGCTACAACAGGCAGAACCTGACCTTGAAGCTGGGTGCTAAGAGCACAGTTCTTACCCGCTACCACCAGCCACTAACTCATTCTGCCTCTGGCATCTTTCCAGTTTTCTCTAGCGAGACAATTTTCCAAGACAAAGTTCTCCCAACTTACACTTCCGGACAAAGTTGCTCACGTGCTTAATCTTCATCAGAGCAGGCTGACTGCATTCTTCAAAGAGAACAAAGAGGGCATCTAATATCCCTTCTCGGGAAAGAGGAGACATCTGCTGTTGAGTCAAAAAGGGTGGTTTCCCCTAAAAACAGCAAACAGCAGATGGAGACACTGTCAATAATGAAAAGCTTTGATCAATAACATCCACAGAGTACATTACACGCCACCAGCTCGACTAACTGCTCACGACACACACTAACAGCACAATTCTGTGGCTTCATGCTTTAAAGAGACACCAATTGACAGTCATTTAATTTATCACTTGTACAATTCCATTACTGTGGGTTTCTTTCACCAGCACCTGGGAAGCAAAACTTCACAAACATGCCATAAATTAGAGAAGGCCCTTCATTCTTAATGGTCCCAGGCTCTCGGGAACATTTACTCTGGACCCTGCTGGTCCTGACATGTCTCCATGTTTCCACAATAGGAATCAACGACTGCCACTCCTTTCATGTGTGCCCAGATGTTTATTAATATAGCTGCAGTTTCTTCAATTCAATGAGACAATCTAGACTAGTATGAATGGAGTGACTACACTAAAGCTGAATTTATTCATGATCTGTAACAACAATTGCAAACTGACAGACTGTAGCTAGCCCACAAACATGTTTCGTCTGGCATGTAGTATTTAAAATAATCTGGATTATCTGCCAATATTGAAAAATCAGATTTCACCAAAACGGGGCGGGGGAGAGGGAGAGTTCTGAAGCACTGGCGGATCTAACAACATTGCCCCACACTCTTGTCTAGCGACTTTGAACTACAGCTACATAGCGCTGCCCCTCTGGGTAGAGAATGTGTTCTGCATTTCACTGACTTGCAGTCTTCCATCTGGCCCACCTGACTCATTTGTAGTCTCTGCCTGGCTCCCAAAGACATGAGTTTGCAATCCCTAGTCTGGAACAATGGCTCCAGGTGTCAGGCCATGGATTATGCAGGTCTCTCTGCAAACATGGCCACCAACAGTTCCTCCAACTCTGAAGGTTCTTGTTGCTTCTCCATCAAGAGCTGAAGCCCATTTACCCTCCCCTTAAATCTGTGACTTGCTTCAACCCACAGAATGTAACTCAGGTGACACTGTGCCAGCTCAATACAGAACCCTTAAGAAGTCTGGCAGCTTCCGCTTTTGCTCTTTTGGGAAGCCAGCCACCATGTAAAGAAGCTTGGGCTAGACCAGGGGTCAGAGAACTAGAGTCCATGGGCCAAATCTGGCCTGCCACCGGTTTTTATAAATAAAGCTTTATTGGAACACAGCACACTCATTAATTTACATACTGTCTATGACTGCTTTTGTGCTATGAAGGCAGAATTGAGTAGATGCAACAAAGACCGTATGGCCTACAGAGTCTAAAATACTTAATTCATAGAGAAAAAAATGGGTTAGATTTACTGAATAATGAAAACCTCATAGAGAAGAGGAATGGGGTGGAAGAACTCTGAGGTGCCCCAGCCAGCAGTCAGCACCCAGATGTTCTAATCCTGGCCCGGCTCCCAACTCAATATGGCCCCTTGAGAGACCCCAGCTGATGCTACTGGGTGGAGCATATGTTAGACTCATAAGAAGAAAGAAATCATTGTTGCCGGAAACTTTGTGATTCACTTGCTACACAGCACTGGATAACAGAAATAGGCTGGCTACGTTTGAATATAGAGAACTAGAGAACTTAAAAAAAAAGAAAAAGAAAAAAGCAGATTTGCTGGTCCTATCCCCAACCTACCGAATTAGAATTTTCCAGTTTGTAGCTTAGAACCTGTTTTATTAACAAGCATCTCAAGAGAGTCAAACCTCAGCCAGGTTTGTGAAGCACAGTGTCACAGTGCTTCCATATCTGGCAATGCCATCATATCTGTCACTTTACAGTTCTGCCACTAACTCAGAAAAATAAGATTATTTGTTTCTTCTGTTCTTTAATGAGTGTAGACTCACTAGATCAGCAGTTCCCAAATACAGTAATGATTCTTAATAGTCTCCAAGTCTGCCGTGAAATGAGAAAAAAATGAACACTACATAATGACTCTTTTATAAAGCTAAATGTATTCAAATTTAAAATCGTCCCTTATTCTGAAATGATATCCTTCCTTCCTTGGTGTTTCTTAAAATGTTATTTCTTTATGAAATAAAAGGACCAGAAGATAATAGGTTTTTCTTTTTGTCTGTTTGGTTTTTTATATACTTTACTCGGCAAAATAAAAAGTTGGCAAACCTAGGTCAGCCCAGCAAATTTGTGAAATTTTACTGGCTCAAAAATCTAAAAGTCCCAGTTGGCTCAGTGGTTAGAGCTCAGTGTTCGTAACACCAAGGTCACAGGTTCAGTTCCCACATGGACCAGTGAGAAACAACGGCTTGAGCTTGGAGCTGAGCCGCCAGTAGGCAGGCAGTTGGCTCAGTGGTTAGAGTGCAGTGCTTATAACACCAAGGTCTCCGGTTTGATTCCCACATGGGCCAGGGAATTGAACCCTCCACAACTAGATTGGAAACAACGACTTGACTTGGAGCTTATGGGTCCTGGAAAAACACACTGTTCCCCTTATTCCCCAATAAATTTTTTTTTTTTTTTTTTAATCTAAAAGTCTGCCAACTACTGGCCTAGAACTACCACTGGCCTAGAGGTTGTTGGGAAGTACTATGAAGTAGAAACTGAGACCAGTCTAAAGTTTTCACCCAAATGGAAAACAAAATCACTACTCTATTAAAACCTGATTGTAAAAGCACTGTATGGGGAAAGAATAGTATCCTCCCTTGTATACATTAAGCAAACGTTAGGTGTAAGCTACACTTGCAAATAATAGCTTTCCTGGGGGTGGGGCGGAACTCATTAAAAAAAGATGAATTGGGGATTTACCCACAATCCTTCCTGTTATGACATTTAAATATAAGATACACTTAAACTGATACACTTATACTGGCTGTGTTGCCAAATGGTTACTGGACTACCCTCTGGAGTCAGACAAACCAAAAATGAAGCCTGGCTCTGCCATTTACAAGCTGCATGATCTTGGGCGAGTCCTTGCCTCCCTAGGTATCTGTCTCCTCCTATTTGAAATGTAACTAAGGATAGTCTCTCCCTCTGTTATGAGACTAAAGAAAGATAATCAGGAACATGCTGGCTCTGTGCCCAGTACATTGGAAGCCACAGTTATTACATAATCAGCACATAATAAGCCCTTAATAATTCTGTAATAGTTGGGAAAGTTTTGGAGTAAAACGATAAAGGTGCTAAAAAATGGAAGCACTCTAGTCAGCTAAGGTTAGAGACAGACTATTTATTTGTGAAAAGTATCTCATAACTTAAAATGGCAATGGGGACAGTTCCACAGAACAACCTAAGCTTTCAATCTGTCTTCATCCTGATCTGTTTGACCATTCCCCAATACAAATATTTTGGAAAAACATATCATCATGAACGTATTAGTATTTATCATATGCAGGTATCCTATATAAATACTTTCCTAAATATACTCATTGCCAACTGAACATAAATTTATTGTTATTATGACTAATACTATTACTATTTCTACACTTAGTAGAAATAATAGTTCCCATTTATAAAGGGCTTACCAAGAATGGGCAAGGAGCTAAATGCTTTACTTGGATTGTCTCATTTAATCTTCACAACAATCCTGTGAGTTAGGTGCTATAACCTCGATTTTAAAGAGTGGCAAATGGATTCAGAGGAGACAAGTGACTCATGCCAGGTTACACAGCGAACAAGTGCTGCAGCCGGGATTCAAACCTAAATCTTCACCACTATGTCTGTCATCCCCCAGACTTATACACTCCTAAGTCAAATAAGAAATGTGTTCCATCTACATCAGACAAAAGAATTAGAAATCTACTTGGAAATAATCTCATAATATTAAGTTTTAATAGTACTGGGGTTATGGAAATGTTCTTAAGAAGAATATGGGTTTCACAAGCGTGGTATTATCAAAATTGGTTTTGTTTTGTTTTTTTACTCTTAAACATAAACATCTCTTGAATGAAAAAGAAATAAGATTACACCTACAGAAATTTTAGTCAAAAGAGTACCTTTGGTCTTTCGCTCTTCTTTCTTTAATAAAAAGACAAACTTTTGTACAGAAGTGTAAAGTGTATGAAATGATTTTAAAAAAAGATCTCCCTTCAAGGGCTAGTTCGGCTATCTACTCCTGTCTGCACAATAGCTCCTTTCTCCAATACTACCAGCGCATATAAAACACCAAATGGGATTTCTCCTAGATTAGCCTCAGTCCTATAATAAAAGCAAAGGTAAGTGACAAGGAGCTGCCAAGGAAATAAACTCAGGTGAGCAGAGTTGGCAGCCTGTTACCTGGAAGAAAAGATTCAGCCTGGAGGCCCGGCTGGCAATGGGCTCAGCTGTACCAGTGTCCAGCAGATTCCGTGCTCCATACTTGAACTTCAACATCTCCCCACCAGTGCTGAAGGAAGATAGAAGGTCAAGTGTATAATGCCGATTCGAGGAGGAAGGGCTCGAGAGATCCTGATTTCCCTCAATATATCAGGATATGGAGGTAAAGATCCTCCAGCACACAGATCTTTGGAAAGCTCAGTCTGGCCATGGAGATTAAAAACCAAATTTTTATTCACTGTAACAGGAGGTGACACATTTATCTGACATACTCACAAGTTTGTTTATTTTCTGCCTCCCACCCTTCGAATGTGAGCTCCACAGGGCAAGGATTTGTATCCTTACATAGTGGGTACACACACAGCCTGGCACATAGTTAAGTGCTAACAGTTTTTGAACGAATGAATGAAAATAAGCGAATTACATAATATGTTGGAAAATAAGTGCTATGGGGTTAAAAAAATTTTTCAGCAAGGTGAGGGCAATTGGGGCGTGTGGCAGGGGGTGTACACGCAATGTTTCACAGTGTAGTCAGAGTAGACTTCACTGAGAAGGTACAACATTTGAACCAAGACCTGAAGGGGTGAGCAGCGAGCCTTGCTGCTATCTAGAGAAAGAAAAGTACCCCAGGCAGAGGGAACAGCCAGAGCTAGGGTTCTGAGGCAGGACCAGGCCTTCTCTATCAACAGCAAGGATACCAGGAGCTGGAACAGAAGCAGGAAGTGATGGATGGATAAAAGACTACCAAGATACTAAAGTAAATTGTTACGGTCACACGGGTCATTAGGACCTGCCGGACTCCACTAGACAGAACGATGTAAGTAACGTTGACCGGAGACAGGGCAGAACACCACAGGCCCCCACCCAGTTTCAGAGAGAAACAATTCCTGCTGCCCCGCGCACCCTCCTGGAAGACCTTCCGGCTCTCGTGGGAGTGGGCGCGCGCACTACCAGCCTGGGAAGACCCTTCTGACCCCGGGTAGCCCTGGAGACGGGGCCGTCACCCTCCCCACTGCGGGAGGGAACACGAGATTGGTGTGGATGGAGGGAGCCCTTCTCCTGGTCTTGCAGAGTGGGGTGGAGAAAAATTGGGCGTGGGGTGGGGGCTCAGACTCACGCTCAGATGACCCGGCCAGTCTGCGCTCTGTCCCGCCCCGCGTCTCCCGCCGCCGCGTTTGAACCAGGGGCACGGTGTGGGCGGGACCCAGCCGTATCTAAACCAATCAGAGTGTCCGTTCCTATGATGGACAACTACATCTCAGCCAGTCTTCCCCCACCAAGTCCTTAAAGGGACGGAGGAAATGAAAGCTAAAGCCAATCAAGTTGTTTCTTCCTTTGACTGATGACCAATGGGAAACAGGGAAGGGCAAAGCCGGCAAGGCAGGTCTTGGAAGTTTGAAATTGGCGGTTAGGGAGGCTACAGTGTTTGTGGACGCGTCTGTTCGTGTCTAAGATCCCTAGGGAAGTCGCCAGGGCGATGTCCCCGGCTTTCATGGCCACGAGGAGGAAGATAGCCAGGCCTCTCTGCCTGGTCTTGTGCCTCAATTTTGGCTAAAGTCGAAGTGCTTGTTACTTTGGTAAACCAACAGGTTCTGTGATGCAGCTGAGGCAGCAACTGTTTTGAGCTTGAACTTCCACCTGCCTCCGTGATAGCATCTTTGGGCTGACTGTCCTGCAACGAGTAGGGGAAGGTATTGAGACTGTCTGAAAGGATTATTTTAAAATAAATGAAAGGCAAGAGACTTAAACACTCCACGAAGGAGGAAATCCAAATGGCCAACGAACGTATGAAAACGTGCTCCACCTCATTCGTAATCACGAAATAAGAAAGCCACAGTGAGATACAATAACATGCACCCAGATTAGGAAAAAGAAGAAAAGGGGCGGGGGGGTGTCTGACTGTTGCAAAGAAGTGGAGCTACATGCCTTCATACACAGCTGATGGGAGTGTAAATGAGTACAGTTTTTTAAAAAAGGAGTTTAACACTATTTGCTAAAATTGAAGACATGCACATTCTATGACTCACTCCTGGGTATTTACCTTAGAGAAACTCCTAATTATGTCGACTAGGAGACATGTACAAATAGTATTGTGTGGCAGAACGAAAAAAAAGAAAAAGAAAAAAAAGCTGGAAGCAACCCAAATATCCAGCAGTAGAAAGGATAATTTTCTATGTTGTAGTGCTTTCATACAGCAAAAGGAATAAATTACAGTTAGAGACAGTGACATAATGTGTCTCAAAACAATGCTGAATGAAAGAAGTAAGACAATGAAGTATGATTTCATTAATGTAAATTTCAAAAGCAGACAAAACAAAACAATGTTGTTTAGGGAGGGATGTACATAAAGGTGTAAAACCATAAAGAAAGCAAAAGTCAGGACAGTGGTTACCTGGAGTGCTTTCAGGGTGCTGCTATGATCTATTTCTTTACCTGGGTGGTAATAACATGCAGGTTTGTTTCATAATTATTAAATTGCCTGTATATATGTTCTATTTATGCATATAAAAATATTTCAGGAGGAGGCAGTCCCTTCCGATCCCTACACCAAATAGAACAGATGATGTGTTATCAGTCACACATGCACGCACACGTGCACACGTCAGTACAAAACGAAAGCTATAGACTTGTTTAACACAGTTTTTTCACCCAAACATAACTTGCTGTTCATTCCTAGGACAGTAATGATAGCTACTGTTTATCAAGACCCCCCACTTTCTTATGTACTTTATCTCATTTTCCTTACCACAACCCTGAGAGGGAGGAACTATAATCCACATTTTACATAGTGAAGCAGAGAGTGGGAAGTGACTAATCTTGAGTCATTCAGCTTTAAGTGGTGGGGCTGGGTTTGAAACTCCGGGACTATCTGATTCCAAATCCTTTCGTCTACACAAAACCTGCTTTTCAGAAGACATTAGAGATTCTTCCGTCCCCTGCTTTTGTCATGATGCAAGGGCTGACCTAATCTAGAAAGTAAATGCTTCTAATGACATTTGATAAACAAAAGTTTGAGGATGGCAAGGTGAGGAGAGACACAAAAAGAGCTGTAGTCAGTTGTTTGTTGACTTGATATAAAGACTCTCAGGAAAGCTGTCAAGGTGAAGCTAGTCAATGCTTCTGCTGATTTTTCTAGTCCAACAAATCTGTTAGTTTCTGGATATCACAAATAGAAGCCTTTACCAGAATCTTGCAATGTATTCATCCTAAATTAGAACACAGTGCTAACAATCATTTTGCACTGTTCTGAATCCTGCCTAGATATCCTATTAATTTCCCATTAGAACAATTACTGGCCTTTGCAAAATCCTTCATGAAACAAGACAGGGAATAAACAACAAATAAAATGAATAAAGAAACATAAAGCAAAAACCACATGAACTCTACCACTTTTCTTTTAGGGGTAGTAACTGCAAGAAAGTGTCGGGGGGAAGAAAATAAGAATGGACCAAGAGTGGATGTGCCAAACAGGAAGAACTGTCATTAAAACCAGACTGATAGAAACCTTATGTTTGTTCTTGCACAAAATCAAACAATGACCAATTCCATGCCGAACATGAATCTATGATGATTGCTGTGATAGAGATTCTGGAAGATCATTGTAACGGAGTCATAATTAAATGTTCTTACATTTAATTATTTGTTTAGTCAGAAAACATTTATTGTGCCACACACTGGAGGTACCAAAATGGAAAGGACACCCACCTTGCCTATTTTTGAAAAGCGGAGTATGGTGGGGAAATAGAGCTGTAAGCAAAAAATTGTGAAACACTGTGATATGTTCCTGCGGCAGTGGAGAGACTGCAGAGGGCTGTGGCAACCAAGGGACGGGAGGGCAGGTGGTGTGTGACAGGAAATACCCGAAATGTGAAAATTAAAGAAATGGGATTGCCCTCAGAGTGTTCAACTGGGAGATAACACAACCAGAGATATGCCAAGGCACCTTAAAGAGATAGGATGAATGACTACAAGACTCAGTGGGACATTAAGAATTGTACATACCATCCTCCCAAAGGACAGAAAAAGAATCTGAGAAGCTAACCCCATTCTAGACATCAAGAGACAAAGCTATTCTGGTCCCTTTGGCAAGAAAGAGTTCCTCCAACTATTTTAGCTGCAGGCAACTTCGAAATAATAAAAATAATTACCACTCGCTGAGTGCTTTCTAAGAGCAAGACATATCTCAGGTATTACCTGTTTCCCAAAATTGTGTCCCCACAGCGAGTATGAGAGATACTTTCAGGTCACATACAAATGTCATTTTTTAAAATTATGTATTTTACTGTGTGTCAAGGGGAACTATTGCTAGGCCATCAAACCCGTTATTTCATAGATTATATCACTTGGGGTGAGGCAAAAAGAGGTAATTTAAGAAAAAAATTGTAAGTGAATAGAGAAAATGTTAAGTAAACAGTATAAGTGGTACAAAGATATAGCTTTTTAAAGCTCTTGAAATTTGAGAAACACACATCACTTAGCCTCTGTGAGCCTAAATTGATGTCTAGTTATTGTGACATGAAGAGCTAAGAGATGTGAAAAATGCTTTGTAAAATCTAAAGCCAGCAACCCCACAGACTGAGAGAAAATATTTGTAAATCAAAATCAAATATCTGATAAGGGTCTAGCATCCAGAATATACAAAGAATTCTTACAACTCAATAATAAAAAGACAAATAAGCAAATTTTAAAATATGCAAAAGACTTGAATAGACAGTTCTTCAAAGAAGATACGCGAGTGTCCAATAAGCCCATAAAAAGATGCTGCACATCATGAGTCATTAGGAAAGTGTAAATCAAAGCCACGATTAGATACCACTGCATACCTACTAGGAGGGCTATAATCAAAAAGACAGCTGACACTGACGACTGGTGAGGATGTGAAAAGGACTGACCCCTCCTACACTGCTGGTGGGAATGTAAAATTATGGAGTCACTTTGGAAAACAGTTTGGCAGTTCCTCAAAAAATTAAACACGGAGTAACCATGTGACCCAACAATTTCACCACTAGGTATATAGCCCAAGAGAAATTAGAACATAACACCGCACAAAAACCTGTACACAAATGTTCCTGACAGCATTTGACATTCATAATAGCACAAAAATAGAAACTAACCAAATGTCCACCAACAAATGAATGGATAAACAAAGGTGGTATATCCAAGCAATGGAATATTATTCGACCATAAACAGGAATGAACCACTGATACATGCTACAGCATGGATGAATCTCAAAAACATCATGCCCAGTGAAAGAATCCAGGTGCAAAAGGCCACATATTACACGATTCCATTTGCATGAAATGTCTAGAAGAGGTAAATCCATTGAGACAGAAGGCAGACTAGTAATTGCCAAGGGCTGGGAAAATGGAGGAATGAGGAGTGACTGCCAATGAGTAAGGGGGGGATGGAAATGTCTTAGAATTAGACAGCAATGCTGATAGTTACACAACGTTGTCAATATACTAAAAACCAATTGTAAAATTGAAGTGTGAACTTTATGGTATGTGAATTATCTCAATTTTTTAATGTAAAAAACTCTAAAATGAGTATATAAATGTGAAACATCATTATAACTCAGGATTTCTCATCTTGGACAATACTGACATTTTGGTCCAGATAATTCTTTGTTGTAGAGCATTACCCTGTACATTGTAGAATGATTAGTAATATCCCTGGGCTCCACCCACTAGCACACACCCCCAGTTGTGACAACCAAAAATGTCTCCAAACATTGCCAAATGTCCCCTGGGGTGGGAGGCAAAATCATCCTGGGTTGAAAACTATTGTAACTGTATGAGGTGAAAATTCCCAACAAATACATTAAATATACTTTATGTAAACCAACAGAGCTCACAAACAAATCCAAATACATTTTTCAGATTTTAAAGGTTATGAAAATTTTAACTGATTGCTACAACTTTCATTCTGACACCATTACTTTTCCAATGTTTCGTCCAAGTTGGAATGAATCATTTCCTATCTATGTTTTTTTCCCCTTGTTTGACCTTAGACAAAGCTTCTAATAAGGAAAGATAAATTTTCAAAACTCAATTAAATGACAATTAGCCTTCCTGCCATTTGAATGGAGACAATTACTCTAGGATGCTTAGACATGTCAGTTAATTATGTTTCCTCAAAAATGTTATAAAGGGCCGGCCCAGTGGCTCAGGCGGTTGGAGCGCCATGCTCCTAATGCCGAGGTCGCCAGTTCGATTCCCACATGGGCCTGTGAGCTGCGTCTTCTACAGCTAAGATTGGGAACAATGGCTTTCCCTGGAGCTGGGCTGCCATGAGCAGCTGGAGATTGGTGTGGGCTGCCCTGCTGCCAGGAGCTGCCAGAGGCCAGCGTGAGTGGCCGGCAGCTGGCGAGAGCCACTGTGAGCGGCCAACCAACAACTGCCTCAGCCAAGGGGAGCGCAAGACTCATCACACCAGCTTGGGCTGGGGAGCTGTGTCCTACACAACTAGACTGAGAAACAACACTTGAACCGGAGTGGGTGGGGGGGAGGCAGAAGAAGGGAGAGAAAAAAAACAAAAAACAAAGTAAGAAAACAAACAACCCAATTTCCAAAGAGCTTAACAGACACCTCATCAAAAAGAAATAGGCGGAGGGCAAATAACAATATGAAAAGATGCTCCACAAAACATGTCATCAGAGAAATGAAATTAAAACAACAATGAGATACCCCTACACACCCATTACAGTGACCAAAATCTGGAACACTGACAACACCAAGTGCCGGTGAGGACACGGAGCAACAGGAACTCTCATTCATTGCGGGTGAGAATGCAAAATGGTACAGCCACTTTGGAAGATAGCTTGGCAGTTTCACACGAGACTAAACATACTCTTACCATACAGTCCAGCAATCACACTCCTTGGCATTTACCCAAAGGAGCTAAAAACTTATGTCCACACAAAAACTTGCACATGATTGTTTACAGCAGCTGTCCTCATAATTGCCAAAATAAATTTGGAAGCAACCAAGATATCCTCCAGCAGGTAAATGGATAAACAAACTAAGGTCCACACAGACAATGGAATAGTATTCAGTGCTAAAAAGAAATGAGCTATCAAGCCATGAAAAGACATGGAGGAACCTTAAATGTATATTATTAAGTGAAAGTATCCCATCTGAAAAGGCTACATGCTGTGTGACTCCAACAGTATGATATTCTGGGAAAGACAAAACTATGGAGACAGTGAAAATGTCAGTGTTTACCAGGGATTAGGGAGGAGGAAGGAGTAACTAGACAGAGAACAGGGAATTTTGGGGCAAGAAAAGTCTTCTGTGTGACACTGGAATGATGGGTACATGTCATTATACATTTGTCCAAACCCACAGAATGTACAACACCGAGAGTGATCCGAATGGAAACTATGGACTCTGGGTGATAATGATGTGTCCGTGTAGGTTCATCCATTGTAACAAACATCACAGTCTCGTGTGAGATATTGATCATGGGGGCGGCTATGCCTGTGTGGGGACAGGGCGTCTATGAAAGATCTCTGTATCTTCCTCTCAATATCGATGTAAACCTAAAACAGCCAAAACAAATGGAGTCTTAAGAAAATTTCCTACAGTGGTCCAGTTCCTTTCTCTCTGGATATTTAATATGATTATTATTGACAGTGGACTGGAAAACCCATACTCAAAAGAGATTAGGTGAAAGTCAATCTCTCAAAATCAATGCAAGCATATACTTATTATAAACTGTGTCTCGCGCCTTGGCTGAGTTCCAAGAAGCCAGACACTTTGTCCTGGGAATATTGTCCCATACCTTTCGTTTAGATTTATATTAGGTCTGCATGTAATAATAACCTTATTTTTTATATATATTCTTGTCTATCTAATGTAGCGGGGGTGCCAAAAAAATGTATAAAGTGGACACTTGGGTCAGCGTTCTTCAGGCAGTAGTTCGCCGTCATCAGAAGTGTCTGGACGCTGATGGGAACCACTTGGAGCACATCTTGTCATTGGAGAAGTCAAATGTGACTTGGACTCATCTTTTGTTATCGGTATATATTGAGTATTACAGTTATCATACAGTTTTCCTTTCTTAAAATGTGTATGCATTTTTTTGGTCGAAATGTATACACATTTTAAGAAAGGAAAACTGTATGAAAATTGCAATACTCAATATATACCAATAACAATAGATGAATACAAGTAATGTATATACATTTATTTGGCACCCCCGGTATTTTTAAATCCCTCTCCTATGCCCACCCACACTCTAGCTGCAGGAAGGCAAAGGTCATGCCCATCTTGCTCCCAGAGATGATCATCAGTACCTCACACAGTGTCTGGACCTTGGCAGGCCCTCGATCAACTGATATTCTCTGAATTAATGTGTGCATAAATGAACAAATGCACCTATGCTTTCAGTAAAGTGCTAGATTTAAAGTTCAGGTGAAAAAACACTTGGATTTAAGTTTTATTTTAAAAAATTGTTGCCCTGTTTGCCATGTAACATATTCACAGGTTCTGAGGATTAGGACATGCACATCTTTGAGGGGCCTCTATTGGGCCTCCCATAGCCAGCAAGGTTGAAGAAGAATTAGTACAGGCAAGAATAGTGGGAGATAAGGTCAAAGATACTTTTTTTTAATGACTACAAAGCTTAGTCATTAAAAAAGAATAATCTTTGTAATTTCATTCTCTAAAACTAACTCGGTTGGAAGATTCAACACACCCAAAGAGCAACTCCAGACCAAACCAGAGTATCACCAGGTTTGACCTACAAATGCAACACCCAGAGGGAATTCTCTACAAGCACAAGAGCCCATAGAGGCCAAGCATCATTTTAGTGGTCAACCCTCACGCAGCAAATCATCCACTGTGGGCAGAGCCTAGTCACACAACTAGTCAGCCCAGGAGTCAATCCCACCTACTGACAAGCCAAAAGCAATTAAAGCCCAACTTTAACAGGACAATATACACAACACAAGGGACACCTTTGGAACACACGCACAGGAGAATAGGGAAGTGGTACAAGTCAAATATAAAGGACACATACTACATAAGACCACCCAGCAGCAAAGACCAAGAACCCTAGGGGATCTACCTAATACACCGAAGCAAACACAGAGTCAGCCAGAATGGGGAAACAAAGAAACATGTCCCAAATAAAAGCACACAAGAGACCTCCAGAATTGGAACTAAATGAAATAGAGGTAACCAAACTACCAGAGACTGAGTTCAGAACACTGACAATAAGAATGTTTAAGGAGCTCAGTGACGACATGAAGAAGGATAGAGAAATCATAGTAATGAATCACCAGTTCGAACTAAAGAATACAATAACTGAAATAAAGAACACACTTGAAGGAATTACCAGTAGGTTAAATGAGGCAGAGGATCGAATCAGCGACTTAGAAGACAAGTTAGCAGAGATCACCCAAGTGGAACAACAAAAAGAAAAAAGAGTAAAAACCAACGAAAATGGTTTAAGAGACCTCTGGGATAACATCAAGTGCAACAACATGCACATCATAGGAATACCAGAAGGTGAAGAGAGAGAGCAAGGGATCGAGGACATATTTGAAGTAATAATGCCAAAAAAACTTCCCTAACCTAATGAAGGAAACCAACATACAAGCCCAGGAAGTGCAGAGAGTTCCAACCAGGGTGAACTCAAACAGGCCCACACCAAGACACATTATAGTTAAAATGGCAAAGGTTAAAGACAAAGAGAGAATCCTAAAAGCAGCAAGAGAAAGACAGCAGGTTACATACAAGGGAACTCCTATAAGACTATCAAATGACTTTTCTACAGAAACTTTGCAGGCCAGAAGGGAGGGGCAGGAGGTATTCAAAGTGATGAAAACCAAAAGCCTACAACCTAGATTGCTTTATCCAGCAAGGCTATCATTTAAAATTGTAGGAGAGATTAACGAGCTTCCCAGAAAAGGATAAGCTGAAGAAATTCATCCACCAAGCCAGCATTGCAGGAAATATTAAAAGGGCTTCTGTAAGAGAAAGATGAAAACAATCTAACCACAAATAATAAAATGGCAATAACTATGTACGTATCAATAATCACTTTAAATGTAAATGGATTAAAAGCTCCAATCAAAAGACATAGGGTGGCTGAGTGGGTAAGAAAACAAGAGACTCACCTCAGATCAAAAGATACACACAGGCTGAAAGGGAAGGGTTGGAGTAAGGTATTTCATGCAAATGGCAATGAGAAAAAAAGCTGGAATAGCAGTACTTATATCTGACAAAATAGACCTTAAAAGGAAGAACATATTAAAATACAAAGATAAGTACTACATAATAATAAAGAGATGGATCCAACAAGAGGACATAACCCTAGTAAATATCTATGTACCCAACATGGGAGCATCTAAAAAAAAAAAAAAAACTAATTGGGTTGGCCTTTTCCACAATAAATAATATTGGGTTGCACTTTTCTATTCCTGCTGTCAGACAGCTTTGCAGTGTTCTCTTTATTTCTCAACTTCTAATAAAGTAAAAACACTCGGAGAGCCTGCAGTATAAATTATTTCAGCTTTCCATACGTGGGTGTTGACAGAGGCTGTTCAATCCCAAAAAGCAAACCTAGATGGGAGGACTTTGAGAAGAAAGGAAACACGAAACACGAGGTGGGTAGAAAAAGATGTATTCTGTTGTTCAGTAGCATCACTTTGCAGAAAGCCCCAAGATCTCTCATTGGGGGCTTGTATAAATTGGGGAAGATACTGTCCAGCCTTACATAGCTCTTTTTTCCCCCCATTTATTTTTAAAGTATGGTTAAATACATCTAACACAAAACTTAACCATTTTAACCATTTTAAAAGGTACAGTTCAATGGCATTAAATACATTCATATTCTTGTGCAACTATCACCACTATCCATCTCTTTTCACCTTGCAAAACTGAAACTCTGTACCCATTACACAATAACTCCCCAGTACCCTCTCTTCCCAGCCCACTGTAACCTCTGTTCTTTCCGTTTGTATCAATTTGCCTATTCCAGGGACCTCATGTAAGTGGAATCACATAATGGTTTTGTTTTTTGTGTCTGGTTTATTTCACTTAGCATAATAATGTTTACAAGGTTCAACCACATTTTTTGGTAACATGTATCAGAACTTCATTCCTTTTTATGACTGAGTAATATCCATTGTATGGATATGCCACACTTTATTTATCCATTCAGCTGTTGATGGATTCTTGGGTTGTTTCCACCTTCTGGCTCTTATGAATAATGCTGCTATAAGACAGTCATACAAGTATCTGTTTGAGTCCCTGCATTCAATTCTTTTGTGTATACACCTGGGAGTAGAATTGCTGGATCATATGATAAATGCCACATTTAGGTTTTTGAAGAACTGCCAAACTTTCCCACAGAAACTACACCATTTTACATTTCTACCAGCAATGCATCAGGGCTCCAATTTCTCCACAACTTCACCTAGTTTCTGTGCTTTTTTTAAAAATAATAATAATAGCCATCTTAATGTGTATGAGTGGTATCTCATTGCGCCTACTTATTTTTACTTCCCTTGTTTTAGCAATAGAAAATTTTCATATGAAATGCAGGCATTTCTCCAGGTCACATTCATTCCACACTGTGTAATGAATACCTATAGTTTACTTTCAATCGCCTTTCCTCTCCCGATTTCAAAATTACTTCCATCAATGGCTTCCTTTTATTTCAAGTGCCTAAAGCGCCATTGCTTACTCGGCATTTTGCCTCACTGAAGCAGACGCGCTATCTAGTGGCCCAACGGGGTAACTGCAGGTTCAGCCCTCACTTTTGTGCCTGTCCTAACAGTCCTTGGTGATATTTATTTACCTGGCGATGCCCGTCTGGCACTGCCGTGAAAGGCAAAATCCAAGTCCAAAGCAGAAAGGGATGATTTACAAAGATTATATAGATGGGCTTTCACCCCAAATGACAATGCCTTCTCCAGTGTCCTTTTAATTGCACCCTTTCCTAAAATAGGAACAATAGAAGTGCAGCTGACATTTTAAATGTAACTGGTTTGTTGAACAATCTGTCCAAAAAAGAAATAATTTTATTTTCTTCCATTCTCTTTCTTCAACCACTGTCTATCGACTCTCCCTTTTCCACCCTTCAAAGACATCCCGAGCAAAGCCCATAGCTTTCAGGGTTCTTCAAGTTTTCACAAAGTCCCTGCAGGGCCATCTGATACTTCGCCTCCTCCACCCTTCAGAATAGGCTGGGCTTCGGAGTGGGGAGGAGGAGGATCTGCTTTTTCATGCTGTTCGCTCTCCCTCTTCTTCCTTTAAAACTCCTCTGATGTCTGGGGCAGAGATTAGAAACTGGGAGGAAAGGCCCAACCTTATACAATTTTCTGATCTAGGAAATGGACGCCTAGTTGGATGTTCCCAACTACCCTCCCCTCAGCTCACACCCCTAGCTAAGTTGCTAGGTATCCACTTACTTCATTCATGCCCCACCCAACAGTGAGAGTTCAACTTCTTCATTTTGCCCCCTCTCTCTGCCTCTGCCTGTGCACCCAGCCATTTCCCTCCCTTTTCCTCCCTCTTTTCAGAGATCACAAGAGTAAGGAAAAGGAATAAGTATCATTCTTAGTAAAGGAGACAATGTTATCATTAGATAGGACTGTAAACCTAAAAAATTCAAGAGAACACAACTAAGAAATTATAAGAACCAACAGGAGTTCCAAACGACAGCCCAATGTAAGATGGATATACAGAAAAATCAATAACTTTCCATTATACCAGCAATAAATATTGAGCTAATGTGAAGGAGAAAAGATTCCATTCCAGTTACAACAAAATACCAAGTTCCTAGAAATAAACTCAACAGGAAAAGAGCAGAGCAGAGGCCACCTAAAGAAAACTAATAAGCTTGACTACAGACATAAAAACAAGATTAGAGTAAGAAAATCGAGAAGTATGGCTTGCTCCTAAACAGGAACAACACTGTCAGAATTCCTTTTCTTCCCAAATTAGCATAAAAAGAAAAAGCAGGATAAACAAACTGTGTGACACATCCACCCATACAATGAAATTCTATTCAGCAATAAGAAAGAACTACGGATAAATGCAACAGCATGGATAAATCTCAAGACCATTACGCCACAAAAGAGTATGTACTGTATGACTGGTTTTATATAACATTCTCGAAAGGGGAAAAAGTGAAAGAAAGCAGCTGGGGTGGGGGGGTGGAGATGAGGACTAATTGCAAAAGGACCTTTCAGAGGCTGATGAGAATGTTCAGTAGCTTGACTTTACTGGTGATTACGCGGTGTATACATTTGTCAAAACTCATCCTAATGTAGCCCTAAAATGGTGCATTTATTGTATGTAAAGTATTCCTCGATAAAGTTGAAAAAGTGAAATGTAATTCCAATTCAAAAGCAGTTCAAGAAAACCTCCAACGTCAGGGTTTGGGGGAGAGGAGTGGCAGAGACTTAAACTGAAAATAAAATTATTTGGGAAGAATAAATGCATGAGACCAGTTAAGAAAAAAAGCATAAACTATGAGAGTCCATTCACCTGATGTCCAAATAGGTGGCCACCCTAGTCCCCCTGGGAACAAGATGCCTCCAGTTTTCTCTTCTGGTAGGCACCCTCCAACCTCCATCTCTAAGAAAGCTTCCCCACAGGGAGGGGAAGGAACAGAATCAGTCTTTGCCCTGTCTCCACCCCCCACACAGACTGGGATGGGTGTCAAGGGTTAGAGTAAGGCTGCAGGTAGCAAAGGAGTTTGGTTCCTTCTTATAGAAAAGGCAGACTCCAATTGTGGGGTCTTTTCTCTTTGGAATGTGGGATCCATGAAGCTTTTTCTATTCTCAGCTTTGAGTCCCGCTGCCTCCTTCAGAGTCATTCTTATACAAAAGGCAAGCAAGAGGTTCAAATTCCTTTAGGATGCTGTTTTATCACGGAGAGCTCCAAGAATATACAATTTCACGGCATACAGACAGGGGCCACCTGTAAACTGAAATAAATTTTAGGGATGTAAACGGGGAAATGTGCAAACATCAGATGGTAGATGCCAGTACACACTAAGCTGAAAGCAGAGAATACGGATGAATTGATTTTGTAAACTCCCACAGTTTGCTGTTACTTAGAATGAAACGCTTGAAAAGGTAGAACAATGGGATGGTGCTTCAACATATTTTGTATTCACTGCAGACAAAAGTAAGACAGTTCCTTAATGTGACCAATTTTTCTGGGCATAGCGATTTTCCACAACCGTTAAGACATTTCTCTTTCAATTGGTATGCTCGATGGTATATTTTTAGAATTGAAATTTCTCGTTAAGGGGTGACGTGGTTGGCAGATAATCACTCTTCTGAACTAGTTTTCTCTCTGCTCCCCATTTGCCAGCTCTAAAAGGCCGACTTGGAAAATGAAGGCTTTGTGGCTTCAGGAGAGTAATTCCCAGCTCACTTTCCTTTGCCAAGTAAAAACCATTTCCAGCACTAACAGAAAGGTAATACATATGTCTGAGATTTTCTACCAGTTTTTCTCTGGGTGTAGCTATGATTCTTCAAGGATCAAGAAATCATTACGATTTGAAATGTATTGGAAATATTCACGGCAGCCAATCAATGACAGAAACTGGGGCCTATCTCTCCATGGGAATTGGTGGAGACAGTCTTGTTTTCTGAACCACCGGAGTGTCTCTCTATTTGCTGCTGGTCAATAACATGAGAACAACCCTGTAAGGTGTGCCTGACTGCCTGCTGCAGATTAAGTGGAGCGGATCACTCAGATCCGTCTGTATTAGTTATCTACTGCTGCGTAACGATATTGCCACAAAGTTAGCAACGTGAAACAACAAATGTTTGTTATCGCACAGTTTCTGTGGGGCAGGCATCCAAGTATGGCTGAGCCAAACGCTGCAATCAAGCTTTCAGCCAAGGCAGCGGTCTCATAGCGAGGTTGGACCGGGGAAGGATCTGCTTTTAAGCCCACGTGGCTGCCGGCAGCGTTCGGCTCCTTGAAAGCTGCAGCTGTAGTTTCTTGTTGTCTGTCAGTGGAGGCCGCCCTCAGTTTCTTGTCTTGCGGCCCCATCCACAGAGAATCTCACAAGACAGCCGCTTGCTTCCTTAAAGCCAGCAAAGAAGATAGTCATGCAGCGAGGCAGACGTTACAATCTTAGGCAATTTCATCACACATGTGATGACCCATTACTTTCGCCATATTCTCTGGGTTAGAAGGCAGTCACAGGTCTCACCCACACTCAAGGGGAAAAGTCATGCGAGGACAGGAATCCCAGGAGAAGGAAATCATGGGAGCCATCTTAGAGTCTGTCCTCCATGTTGTCCAAATCAGCTGCCAACATCACCTTGGTTTAAATGATGATTGTGTTTAAAAGGGGATGACTCCATCCGCCTGACTGACAGACGGACCGTTCCATGCCACGAATCCTTTAACTCAAGAACAGCATTTGCCACACAATTGAGGCGATTCTCTCATCTTCTTACCTGCTCCTTCCTACTCTTTCTCCTGTCTACCTCCCCTCCAAATACTGAGAATCCACACTGCTACTGTACTGGGCACATCTCTGACTGTGTCACTTGGGTACCCCTTTCGCCCCCAGTGGGGCACGCCTGTCTCTGGGAATGTAACTACATGTACATGCAGGTCTCGCCATCACCACTATGACCACTGCTTTTATTCCTCCAGTTCACACCTACCAAGAAGCATCAGGTTACCTCTTAAGTTCACCACCCTCTCAGCTGCTCCCAGTGATGGATACCTCCTGCCACGGGCACCCACCAAGCCAGTCTGGGAGAGAGGGTGCCGAGGTTTGCTGCAAAGGCACAGGGCTTGATGTTGTCTGCCTCTATCGGTGTATTTTGTAGCTTCTAACCAGCCATCCAGCCTTGACTACTCCTTTTTGCCTTCTAAAGTCTCTGCCCTTCTTGTTTCTGCAGCCCGCCGAGACTGACACACAGCCTGGCCTGGGTCCCCAGTGTAGCTGCAGGGTTTTGTCTCATGTTTGCAGCCTGGCTCCACCCTGGCTGTGGACCACTTCCAAGAGGCCAGCTCCCCAGCATAGCGCTGATGGTTAATGTCACCCCACTTTGCTAAGTCAGGTCACTTCCAAGACCCAAGCTTTTACTGTGTATCCTCCATCTGGTTCTGTTGGCCTAATTTGTGCACCAGAAGGGACAATAGGAGTCAATGAAGAATAATGGGTAAAAAGGCGGAACATTGGATATTAAGCACACACAGAATGCAATGTGAATAGTGCCCCCTGCAGGAAAATTCCAATATTGTCATCCGTGTGAATGATTTCCCCTCCCTTTCGACAGGGTTTTGTGATAGGGGGCTCTTACAAGCTGTGTGACTGACCAAGTCAATTCATCTCTTGGTGCCTCAGTTTCACCACTATAAAATGGAGCGAATATATAGTACCTACCTTACCTTAGAGTCAATGAAATGCTAAGGAGAAAATGAAACGCTATGTAAAGTTAGCATAGTGCCTGGTACTTTAAAAGCATTCTATATGTGGCAGCAGTTATTATTTTCCAAGTATACACACATGGCTCTTCTTTAATCTAAGTCTAAGTTGCATCAGAGATGCTGTGTTTCTACATATTAGTGGGACCAGCGAGCCATACTTTGGGGACCTATTAGTGTACAGACTGGAGACATGGTTTTCGTTTTTATTTTGTTTTTTTGCCAAAAATTATGCTTGTCTAGATTTGTTCTGCACATTTTGGCCAAGTCCCAGTGTAAAAGCAGAGCTTCTCAAACTTCAATGTGCTTACGAATCACCTAGGCATCTTGCTAAAAACGCAGATTCTGGGTCAGCAGGTCTGGTCAGGGACCTAAGACTTTTCCAAATCCTCGTAGCTCCCGAAGTGCTGATGCTGCTGGCCCATAGCCACACTCGGGACAGGAAGGCGTTACTGAGGGGTGACGATGAATCATAAAGTTCACCTGTTCTAGGTGTACGGTTCAGTACCATTTTTCAGTGAGTTTATCAAGTTGTGCAGCCATCACTATCACCCCGTGTTGGAACACTTTCCTCACCCCAGTAAGATATTTTCTGGTCATTTACAATGAATCCCCATTCTCACCTCCATCCCCAAGCAACCACTAATCTACTTTCTGTCTTTCTAATTTGCCTTTTCTGGGTATTTCATACATAAGGAATCACACAATATGTGGTCTTTTGTGTCTGGTTTCTTTCAATGGGCGTGACGTTTTTGGGGGGGAGGTTCATCTACATTGGAGCGTATGTCACTACTTCATTCCTTTTTAATGCGGAGAGTGTGGCCACAGCACGTTTTGTTTCTCCATTCACCAGTTGATCGGTTTCGGGTTGTTTCCACGTCTTGGCTGTCATGAACAACGCTGCCGTGAACAGTCACGTGCAAGTCTTTGTGTGGAGGTTGTGCTTTCATTTCTCCCGGGTACACAGCTAGGAGTGGGGTTGGTGGTGAGCAGTAAGGTTTTAGAGCACGGTAAAACGTTAGACTCAGTGTTCTGTTGAAACACAGGGCTTTTGTTATTGTTTACGACTATTCTAAGGCCCAGGGAAGTGGTTGTGACTCCTGTGCTATCTGGCAATTTTACTTCCATTAAATCCCTGGCCTCCACCCACTAGATGCCACTAGAATGTCCTCCCTGCCCCCTGCCCCAGTTGTCATAACCAAAATTACCTCCAGACATTGGTAAGGGATCCCTGGGGGAGCAAAACCACCCCTGGATGAGAATCACGGTAGTGGAGTTTGCGTCGTAAAGGGGAGTGGTTCCAGGTCTGCTCTGACCTGGGAGTGTTGAGTGGTTGACCGCAGGGCCAGTCTGTCCTCCACACTCAGAGCAGGTGTGTGTGTCCTGTCTTGGAGCACTCAGTGTTGACGCCCGACACGTTGCTTTATTGAATGTGTCCTCCATCGGTAGTTCTCTCGTGGTTCAGTGGGTATGTGTTTGTTCTCAAATTGGGCCAAGAGAAAACGGAGACAATTACAGATGGCACAGACTGTGGTCTCTGTCTATTCAATTCAGATCAGTCCATCCTGGAGGAAGTCATTCCAAACGTATGAGTT
Source organism: Rhinolophus hipposideros (assembly GCF_964194185.1). NCBI lineage: Eukaryota > Metazoa > Chordata > Mammalia > Chiroptera > Rhinolophidae > Rhinolophus > Rhinolophus hipposideros. Next base: position 12,576,011 of record NC_138070.1, read on the forward strand.
TAAGACAACATGGAATAGGTACTCGGTGTTTATACATCTCCGCCTACAAGAAGCACAAAGCAAAATAGAGTGGATATCTGTTGTTTTCTAAATGACAGGTATATTATTTCTCTCTTCCAAACAGTACCCTGCTTGCATATTGAAGAACTTGTCCCAGACTGTGGGAAGTTGGTAGAGCAGACAATCCAGGATGCAGTCCAAGCCAAAAGGGGTTCCTGGAGTCCCCTCCTGGCAGACCTGTCCTCTCCAGCACCAGGGGCTGGGCATGGGTTTCAGTTATCTATTGCTGAGCAACAAAAAATCCCAAATTTAGAAGCTTAAAACAACAGTGATTTCAAATTTCTGATGCTTATGTGGGTTAGCCATCTGAACAGATCTGCTGGGTTCAGCTGGGCTCATCCACACGGCTGACTTCTGCTGGGCTGGGCTGGGCGGGGCTAGATGATCCACTCAGTAATTGGCTGTGGGTACTATCACTTGCGGAGTCCCCCTTCTGTAGCACGTGACCTCTCATCTTCCAGTAAGCTAGCCCTACAACTGGGAGGTTTGGGGGCTTCAGGACGGTGAGAGCAGAATCTGCAAGCTTTCTTCAAACATAGGATCTGGAGCTCACACAACATCACGTCTGCCAGATTCTGTTGGTCAAGGCAAGTCGTAAGACCAGCTCCAATTCAAGGGGCTGGAAAAATAGACTCTACCTCTTCAAGAGAGGAGCAGGGACATCACATTACAAAAAGGGGCTGGGCAGTGGAAATGTGACTCACTGAAGGTCATTATTATAATGATCTAGCACAACAAGTGACCAGGCCAATCCAAGTAGATGTTCTCTCCTGGTGTGTGTGTGTGTGTGTGGCTTGGGTCAGCCAGAATTAATTTCTGTCACTTGCAGTCAAAAAAATCCTAAAGCTACATGTACCGTGTTTCCCCGAAAACAAGACCTAGCCGGACCATCAACTCTAATGTGTCTTTTGGAGCAAAAATTAATATAAGACTCGGTATTATATTATATTATATTATATTATATTATATTATATTATATTATATTATATAAGACCCAGTCTTATATTATTTTTCTGCACTGGTTACAGGGGTAGACACCAAGTCCCTGGGAATTGTCTCGCCCCCATTCCCAACTCCAGCAGTGGCCCCCTTTGTCTGTCTTTACAATGTGATCCCACCTCCTTGACCATACTTGTTGGAACCAGGAGTAGAAACGGACGCTACCAAGCTCAACCAGATTATTTCTCCTGCCACTTGAAATCAGGACTGAGACTCCATCAGCTCTACTGGTCCCTGAATGAGGCCACGTAAACTCAAGGACTGAGGATGGTCACCCTCCACCCCAAGCAGAAATAAAAAAGAGAGAGAGAAAGTTGATGTGCACAAAGAAAGAAGCAGAGATGCTGAGAGAAGAGAGTGATGAGAGACTATGTAGCATCTGGAAAAGGAGCCTGAGAGATGTTTGAGGCCCGAGAGCTCTCTGGTCCTTGTCTCCTGGCAACATAAATTGGTTCGACAATCAGCAAATGGCTGGATTCAGGTCAACGAGAGAGTGAATTTCAAATGTCATATAAGAGAGATCAGAAGATATAGTCTTTCTTCCCCTGGATGGTGTGGCATGAAGATGTGAGATGTACTGAAAATAGCAGAAACGAGAGCAGCCATAGGACCACTTGGTAGACCCTGAAAATGATGCCAACACTATAGAAGTTAGAATAGAAAGGAGGGAAGAAAACACATGCTTGGCAACGTTCTGCAAGCCACTTGAACAAGCCTTACCTGAAGGAGGCCTACCTATAGAGTTTCAGTTATGTGAGCAATCAGATAATAAATTTCCTGTATTGCTTAAGCCATCTGGAGTTAGGCTACAACCAAAAGCATCCCTACTGACAACTATCTCTTATATGCGTAACTTACTGTATTTGTATGGGGTCATAGCTAGGAGTACTTCAGGCCATGCACCATCGAGGAAGATCTAACTCCCAAAGCAAGCTCTGCAGGCTCTTTTCACACTTGTGGGGTATTCACAGATCCTCCTTCAGCCCCTTCAATTATAGAAACCATATGTCTGAGTCCTCCAATAGAACCTAGTAGATGCCCTACAGAAGTAAGAACTCAATAAATTCACTGATTGACTGGACATTTTCAGTTCAATGTAGTTATTGAAAATCATTCCTATGGTTTGGGTCTCTAAATTTGAACAAGTAGACAAGACCAAACAGTCCAAGTGTCTTAGGGCTCATTCTGGGCTCTTATAACTCACGTGAAAGCTCAGAAACTCATCTATTTGACATCTCTGGCCATTAATAAATTCAACTCTCCTCTACATGATGTTGACCCAAGGGCTCAGCATGCAGGATTCAGAAATGATCTGGGACTTCCAAAGGTGATTAGCAGAGCAACTGAGCTTGTGAAAGCTGGTCAAGTAATTCACTTTATTCTCTTATGCGGCTGACTTATGACGTGGAAGTGTGAGTTCCATGTTATGGATAAAGCAAGTTAAGGCATATGATGGTGACTGGCTCAGTTAAGGAGAGAGAAGACAGGTACTAGCAAGGGCATTCACAGGTGACGCTGTGCTGAGCTCTTAAATCACCCTTGTAAGTCACCTATTATCCACCTGCCTACACACCTAAAAATAGAACGGGAGGCTCCTGAGGGGCCAGGACAAGCAGCCCAAAAAAGCAAAAAAGAAAAAGCCAGGGGCATTTTAGAATTATACATCTAGTGTAAATGATCAGGATATGCATTCCAGTGACACAGTGCTGGGACCTCGTTAGTGACCGACTTTTAAAAAGTTATTAGAATTGTCCAAGAATGAACATGGATTCTTCCAGTTCCATGAGTAGAATCCAACACCAGGAGTAAGTATGCAAATTAGCAGGTGCTCACATGCCCAGGGTCTAAAGAAAATAAATCAAGAAGCTATCCTAAGAAAACTTTCAATAAACTTTGCTTTTCCCTGTTAGCATTCGGTTCAATTTAGTTCAATGAGTGTTTATTGAATGCCTACTATGTGCCCAGCTTTGGGCATTTCATGTTCCATTCATATGATGACTAGCTGTCACCTCATTCTCCTCCTTAAGCTCTTCCAAGTAAAATCATGTATTAGTGTCCCAAGGCTGTCATAACTACCATAAACAGAGTGGTTCCACCACTTGAGTGGTTTAAACGATAGAATTTTATTTTCACTGTTCCGGAGGCAAGAAGTCCCAGAGAGAGGTGTCTTTGGAGCCATGTTCCCTCGGAAGGCTCTAGGAGAGAATTGTTCCTTGCCTCTTCCAGCTTCTGGTAGTGCTGGGGTTCCTTGGCTTGTGGCTGCCATCCCTCCACTCTCTGCCTGTTTTCATGTGGCCTTCCTCTGTGTATGAGCTTCCCAATGTCCTCTCTGCATCTTATAAAAACACCAGTCATTGGATTTAGGGTGCACCCTAAGTCCAAGATAATTTCACCTTGAGATCCTTAACTAATCACATCTGCAAAGACCCTGTTTCCAAATAAGGTCCCATTCTGAGACTCCTGGTAGACGTGAATTTGGGGTACACGGGGGGACACTATTCAACCCACTATAAACACTGTCTCACAAAAGCACGAGTGGGCAACGCCAACTGCACCAAGGCTTTTGAAAGGGAGGAGAGGTTTAGATTAGTCACCCCCATAGCAGACACCTTCACATGCCTCTGTGGCAGACTGGGTTCCTGGGAAGCTGACTTTGAGATGAAAATTTGCGTGAAGGATGTTTATATAAATAATAAATATAATATTTATTATTCCAACCCTTGGGGAGGGAGGAGAAGAATGCAGAACTGGGAAAAGTTGAGCTATGATGGAGCCACGCCCAAGACTGACCCACGGAGAGCTCTGGAACCATCAGAGCCTTATTTTCCCCCTCAATCATTGGATGTGTGCTCCCCAGGAAATGGGTGTGACCTTGGGTGAAGGGCTCCCTTTAGAAAACACCGTCCCTATTGGGGGCTGACAGCTGATGGCTGCCAGCCAGCAGTACTCCCAGCAGCTAGGGGAGCAAGTACATCACAGGGTCTACCACACCTCTTTAGTCATTTCTCTTTTTCCACAGTTGCCATCAGGCAGGGCTCAAAAAGTTCCCAATTTAAGAGATTATTTCTACTCTTGATGTAAAAGCGTTTGCCCCCTCACTGTTCTGCTCATTGTCATCATTAAGTGATAGCTAAGAATGGTGTAAAGATGAGATTGACTTCTAAAACAGAAAGTCACAACCCATAAGATTAAGTTCAAATTAAGTTTATCAGATTTTTTTAAATTAATTAAATTTATTGGGGTGACAATTGTTAGTAAATTTACATAGATTTCAGGTGTACAATTCTGTATTATATCATCTATAAATCCCATTGTGTGTTCACCACCCAGAGTCAGTTCTCCTTCCATCACCATATATTTGATCCCCCTTACCCTCACCACCCACCCCCCACCCCCTTACCCTCTGGTAACCACTAAATTACTGTCTGTGTCTATGAGTTTTTGTTTCTCATTTGTTTGTCTTGTTCTTTTGTTGTTTTTGGTTTATATACCACGTATCAGTGAAATCATAGGGTTCTCTGCTTTTTCTGTCTGACTTATTTCACTTAGCATTATACTCTCAAGATCCATCCATGTTGTCACAAATGCTCCTATATCATCTTTCCTTAACGCCGAATAGTGTTCCATTGTGTATATGTACCACAACTTCTTTATCCATTCATCTATCGAAGGACATTTTGGTTGTTTCCATGTCTTGGCCACCGTAAACAAAGCTGCAATGAACATTGGAGTACACGTGTCTCTATAGAGAAATGCTTTCAGATTTTTTGGGTAGATACCCAGGAGAGCGATTGCTGGGTCGTATGGTAATTCTATTCGTAATTTCTTGAGGAACCTCCACACTGCCTTCCATAGCGGCTGCACCAGTCTGCATTCCCACCAACAGTGTATGAGAGTTCCTTTTTCTCCACAGCCTCTCCAACACTTGTTACTATTTGTCTTGTTGATGAAAGCCATTCTGACTGGGGTGAGGTGATATCTCATTGTGGTTTTCATTTGCATTTCTCTGATGATGAGCGATGTTGAGCATTTTTTCATATGTCTATTTGCCATTAGTAAGTCCTCTTTGGAGAAATGTCTCTTCAGGTCCTCTGTCCATTTTTCAATTGGGTTGTTTGTTTTTTTGTTGTTGAGTTTCATGAGTTCCTTGTATATTTTGGATATTAGATTTTTTTAAATAAGCTGGCTTTGAGGAGATGAAATATAGGAATGTATAAAAAATATGATCCACACAATATGTGACACATAGTAGGTTATCTAATATGGCTTTGTTAGGTGAGTGATTTTTCCATCTATTTATACAAATCATTGTGACGATCTCACAGTTGCAAAGATTGGATTATTTGAAAGAAGCTTTTCATTGCTACTCAGATAAAATGTTAAGGTTCATGTGACTGGCTCATTGGGTATTCTATAGAAATCGCAGTCCAACAAAAGTTCAAATCTGAGTTCAGCCACTTATTACCTGTGTAACCTGAAACAAGTTAAGTTCTCGATATCTGTTTTCTTCTCTGAAAAATGAAGATAATAATAATATCTGCTGCATAGGGTTGTTGTAATGATTCAATGAAATAATACTTGTAAAATGCTTAGAACAGTACCTGCACATAGTAGGTACACAATTAAGTGTAAGCTATTATATTGTTGGTTTTAAATTTAGAATAAAACCCAACCTCTTTACCAATAACCTACAGACCCTGTTTGAATGTTGCCCACGTTCTCCACCTCATCTTCTCCACTACTCACTAACTTACCCCTCAAAAGCCACACTGGCCTTCTTTTTCTGTCTTAAATATGCATGCCAAGCTTGTTTCTGCCTCAGGGCCTTTGCACCTGCCATTTCCTATACCTAGGCTCTTCCAACAGCCCTACAGATGGTTAGTTCTACTTTGTAGTTGATTTCCCGGTTCAAATTGCCCTCCTTACACAAATATTGAATCATTGCATTGTACATCTGAAACTAATATGCTGTCAATGTCAATTACATATCAATTTTAAAATGCCTCCGCCTATGTGGGTGACCACACAATCCAAAATTAGCCACTCCTAGTTATTTAATTATTCTCTCCCACCACCCTTGCATTTTTTCTCTCTATAATTGCCCTGTTCATCTGTTTATCAGTTTATCTTTCTAATCACCCATACAATTCTTAAGAGCAGGGACCTTGGCTGTCTCCTTTTCCACTGGAACCCAAATTCCCAAAACAGTGCCCGAAGCATAAGTCAGCCCCCCATAAATGCATGTTGAACGAGGGACCCTGCTTCCCTCTTGGGATATGGGCACCCTGCTCCGTGAAAAGTAAATATCATGCCTATGCACTTGAGATGATAATGAGTTGCTGCAGCAGACACATTTTTCACGTTAAATAAATGGATCCCAAAATGAAGTGCTTCTGGGAGCCACATGTTGAAGAAGTGCCATTTTTAACAAAGGACTCCCAGGGTCACCGTGGCAGCTGATCATCACAGATGCCCAGCAAAACATTGTACTCACAGCCCAATTATTTTTGCACTTTACTACACTAGAGCTAAGTACAATGTCTTAACAGTTGTGTGGAGATGCACTTTCATGAGAAAACCAACATTTCTTATAGGTTTGAAAAATTTCTGATTTCAGAAGAATTGCAAGCTCATTGTAGAAATTTTGGAAAATGGAGAAAAGCTTAAAGCACAAAGACAACTCCAAACTTCCAAACAGTGAAACATTTTGATGCATATACTTTCCAGTCTTATTTTCTATGAATGTTTTAAAAACAAGTCTATTGTATAAACTGTTTTGGAGTCTAATTTTTCCCTTTGTAGTGTATCAGATATCATTATTTATTTAATATTTTTCCTACAAAAATTTTTGCATCATGTATTTAAATAGTTTTGAATATATAAAAATATATACCCTCACTCAGTAAAAAATCCAAATATACAGAAGAGTAGAAAAGGAAAAAACTTTCATGACACTTTTAAAAAGTTTTGTGTCTCCTGCCAGAATATTCTGTTTATATACACATAAATGGAATCACTGTGTTATTGTTCAACAAATTATTATTTAATCTAACAATATATTTTAGATATCTTTTATGGCTATTGCATAAATATGCAATAATTTTTTAGTTCTATTTGGATACTTTTTCAATTCTTGCTTCTTTCTCTATCATGCCCTCTCTCTCTCTGTCTCTTTATTTCAGATAGATAGTTGGATAAATAGATAGATAGATACATGTTTATGTATAGCTATCTATATATTATATCGTGTAAATTGCTTAATACAGTATAGTATGCAGAACGTGTGTGTGTGTACGTGTGTATAAAGCAAATTTGGCAATATCTACCAACATTTTAAATGTGTATTTCATTTGACTTATTAATTCTGTATACTTTGCAAATCTATAAATTTTTAGGTACAGAATTAATAAGTCGATAAAATACATAATTAATAATGTATTTTAAATTTTGTTAAATATCGCCAAATTGCCCTCCAAAAGATGTGCTACCTTGCACTTTCACCAAGAATTTATGAAAGTCCCTATTTTTCTACCCTTTCTCTACCCTGTCCAAAATTGGAGAGTATCAATTTTTCAGATCGTTTAATCTGACAGGTAAAAATTATATTTCATGGTTGTTTTTATTTGCATGTCCCTAATTGTTAGTGAGCTTGTTCATTTTATAGATAGGTAGAGAAATAGATCTATATTGCTCATTTGTTGTTTTTTTCCTGAGAATTGCTTTTTTATGTCCTTCATGCAGCTTTCTATTGTTTCTTCTCTTTTGTTCTTGATGCTTAATCTCTTTACTGTACTCAGGATATCATGCTATTATGAAACTGCCAGATTTATGTAACTAGTGTCTTGTTGCTGATTATATAAGTTATTTCCAATTTTCTTAATATAAATACTGGAAGTTCTCGAGTCTGACAGCACAGTTACAGGCTGACTGTTATTATTTAAATACCAGTGCTCTTTCCCCAAAGTTCCTGATGGAATGAATTGGTCTGAGGTAGAACCCAGACCTCAGTACACTGCAGTTTCCTAACCTCAGTACTACAGACATGTGGGGCCAGAGAATTCTCTGTAGCGGGGAGCTTTTCAGTGGGATGTTTCACAACATCTTTGGCCTTTACCCATGAGATGCCAATAGCACACTCCTTCCCAGTTGTGACAACCAAAAATTTCTCCAGATAATTGCCAACTGTCCCTGGGAGGAAAAATCTCCCTTATTTCCCCAACACCTCCCCCTTGCCTGAGAAGCACTGGTATACTGCTTTTAACTCCACAAGGGAATCTCATATGCAAGCAGTGTTGCGAACGACTGATGTACATAAAGCTGCAGTGAACACATCAGTAAGCACATCATGTGGCAGACATCTCCAATTGTTTCCTTAGGAAAAACTTAGAAAGTTTGGACATCAGCTTAAGGCTCTGACACAATTTTGTCAATTGCCCGTCAGAAGGATTGTACTATTTGTTTTCTCATCACCAGCGCCTGAGAGTATCCTCTCCCCCTCACCTTAGCCAATTCTGAATATTATCATCATCCTTTCAGATCGATTTGATAGGTTAGAGATGATATCACATTTAAAAGTTGACATTTGTCGGCTGCATTAAAAAGAAAATCCGGGGCCGGCCCGGTGGCTCAAGCAGTTAGAGCTCTGTGCTCCTAACTCCGAAGGCTGCCAGTTAGATTCCCACATAGGCCAGTGGGCTCTCAACCACAAGGTTGCTGGTTCAAATCCTCGAGTCCCACAAGGGATGGTGGGCTCTGCCATGGTGGGCTCTGCCCTCTGCAACTAAGATTGAACATGGCACCTTGAGCTGAGCTGCCGCCGAGCTCCCGGATGGCTCAGCGCGTCCTCTCAACCACAAGGTTGCCGGTTCTACTCCCGCAAGGGATGGTGAGCTGTGCCCCCTGCAGCTAGCAATGGCAACTGGACCTGGAGCTGAGCTGCGCCCTCCACAACTAAGACTGAAAGGACAACTTGAAGCTGAATGGCACCCTCCACGACTTGGAAAAAAGGCCTGGAAGTACACACAGTTCCCCAATGGAGTCCTGCTCCCCTTCCCCAATAAAATCTAAAAAAAGAAAAAGAAAAGAAAAGAAAATCTATGTAGACTGTACCAAAGGTAACACTCAGATCAATCTTTTTCTTCACAGTAGCTGGTTGTTTCTACCATTTGTGAAAGCCGGAAGGTTTGGGTAAATCTCTATGCTGACCTAGTACCAGTGGTGTGCTGGTGGAAAGGTTTAACAACTGGCTCTCCAGGTGTTAAAAATAACAATAACAACAACACCAAAATCTGATTTGTTGTGTTTGCCAATTTCTGTGGTGTAAATATGCCCATTGTGAACACTTTCAAATTATCAAAGTGAAGCCATTGGACATGGAGGCAGGAAGAAGTGTACACAGTTGGCTCTTGATGGCTAGTCTGGCTCCAGCCCACCACAGCCTTGTGCAAACGTTGAAATGACTGGTCCAGGTCCTACATCTGATAGTGAGAAGTTAATCTATTTCCATTAGATTGGGTCCGTATTAGCCAAGTGGACAACAAACAATTAAGTGATGGATTTGGCCTATGGGTTCAGCTTCTGTAATGAAAACTTTGAAGGGGGAATACAAGGCGACTATGGGTTAGTTTACAAACTCAGGGACTTCCCAGGTGAAATCTGAAACTGGCTCCTATACATGAAGGGCAAGGAGAGGCAGAAGAGAGAGGCAGACCACTCCAGATGGGTAGGTGGCAGGTTTAATAAGCAAGGGAGTCTACATACGAGGCTTGTCTCGGGTGGCTGCAAGACAGGTCGATCCCTGCACCCAACTGCTAGAATCTCAAATGTTTACACAGAGGCCGTAAGAGGATTCAGTCACGTACGTATTCAGTCCAGATGGTCTCAACAATGCATTGCTCTCTGAAGGCTGCATCCTTGAAAACAGCTCCCACTGTGGGAACGGTGGGCAGAACGCACATTCCAAGGACAGGGGAGGGGGGAGGAGCCCCCAGTTGCCTGGAGCCAGCTTGCAGGTCAGCTGACAGTCACGTCCTCTCAACTCCCTCCCCCAACACTATGTCACCCAAGACGCTTACTCTAAGTGCCCAATTGCCTAGCACACGCTCAGCTGACCACTTTGTGTTTTATAGAACCTGGCTATGGAGACGCTATCTTTGACTTTGACACCTGCAACATGGCCAACCTTGAGCAGCAACCTTAAATTTCTGTGCCTTACTTTGATCCCCTGAACCGAGGAGGAGAAGAGGTAATTATTTCACCAGAGGACTGTGCAAAGCAGCCCACAGACATCAGGGATTGCAGTCAGGCCATCTGCCCCACTGATTACCATGAAGCCAATGAATGAGAAGTCAGCCGGTTCCAGCTCTGCCCACGCTGAAGACAATTTTGAGCCCTTAATAATCATCGTGACTTGCACAGAATACAAGTGCATGACTTGACTTGCTAAGCAGTTTCCCACTGACAGCAGTCAAAATAAGAAGGCGCTTTCCTCCTTCCCAACACACAGAAAAGCAACATAAAAGTTCAGATTCCAAAGAGAGCACTACCTATTAACAACAGTAAACATTCAATTCCACTGTTCAGAGACTGTCTCGCCAGTTTAGGAATTTCCTAAACCAGTAGTTCTCAATCCTGACTGCAAAGCAATATCACATTGAGAGGTTTTATAAAACTCAACACCTAGGCCACACCCTCAGAGATTCTTATTCAAGAGGTGTGGGGCAGAGTCTAGTAATCCGTATTTTTAAAACTCTCCCAGTAATTCTAATGTGCAGCCAGATCTGAAAACCACTGACCTAAATCAGTGGCTCCCAATCATCGGAATCATTTGGGGGAAACTTATTGAGCATGTAGTGTCCTGGTTCCCATCCAGAAATTCTAATCTAGTGGGGGGCCAGGAATGTGCAAACCTGCAAGAATTCTGATGCCCTTTTCCTCAGTTATGTTTTTTTAAAGATTTTTTTTATTGGGGAAGGGGTACAGGACTTTTGGGGAACAGTGTGTACTTCCAGGACTTTTTTCTAAGTCAAGTTGTTGTCCTTCAGTCTTAGTTGCAGGGGGCGCTGCCCATCATCCCTTGCAGGACTCGAGGAATTGAACTGGCAACCTTGTGGTTGAGAGCCCACTGGCCCATGTAGGAATCGAACCAGCAGCCTTCGGAGTTAGGAGCATGGAGCTCTAACCGCCTGAGCCACCGGGCCGGCCCTTCCTCAGTTATTTTTAAGGTTTTTGATTTTTCCTTTTTTTACTTGCCCAGCCATATTGTACCAGAGGTAGAAAAAGAAAGAAAAATAAGTTGACATTTGAACCCATCAGTATTACAGGTGGTCCAAAGTCCATTGAAAGAGCTGGGTAAAGCTACTGACTATAAAACGATTTGGGGTGAGCAATAGATTGCACAGATCTGTGCTCTTAACCTAGCCAGACAGATACACATACACACACACGTACACATACATCCACACGCATGCACACACACATGCTTCCACACAAGTGGCTACTCGTTAGCCACTATGTGCATACGGATTGTTAAAATGTTGAAATACCTGCGTGCCAGTTAGTAAATTGCTGCTCCTTTCCAAACCTTGTTCCTCTCCTGTACTTCCACGCTACTATGACCAGTCCTTCCTGGGATGACTCTGCCCACAAACCAGGCACAAGAGTGACTCAGTCTTCTGAGTTATGACGGGACTCATCAACATGCCATAACGCTGTTGAAGGTTTTGAACAGCCCGTCCACCATTCCTCTCCATGATAAACATGGGATACTAGAGGTTTGTCCGGAGTGGTGTGGGAGCATAGAGAAGGGAACGATTGATTTTACCTGGAGGGGTCAAAGAAGGATTTGAAAAATAAGTAGCCTCTGAATTGAACCCCAAAAGACGAGGAGGTCTTCAACAAGTAGGGAAAAGAGAGTATTTTAGATTTGGAGAATGAGCAAAGGTACAGAGGTATAAACTATGGTGACAAGTGACGGGTAGCTGACATCCCTAGAGGGTGGGACAAGAAAAAGGTTTAAAAGGCTTAAAAGGAGTTAGGTTAGGAAGAACATTGAATGCCATGTTATATTTATCTGGTATGATAGGGCTTCTCAAAATATGCTCCAGGAACTGCCCCACAAACAATAACCTGGGTATTTGTTGGTTAAAATGCAGATTCTAGATCTCCATCTGACAGGAAATGAATTGGAAGCTCATCTCTGCAGTGGGACCCAGAAATTTGCACTTTTAACAAATTTCTCAGTTCAAACCTCACAGTTCATTTGGACAGTGGGGAACGGTCCAAGGATTGAGCCTTGGTGGGAGATGATGAGATCAGGATCCCAGCGAGATGACTCTGGAAAAGAGAGAGACTGGAAGACTCATCGGGGAGTTGTGGGAGAATTCCAGGCACGGGGTTCTGGGATTGGAGGGAAGGAGTTGGACCTGGGAGAGACGTGGGATGTGGTATTAGCAGGATTTGGTAATTGACCGGAAGTGGAGAGTGGAGAAGAGGAAGGAGTCACAGATGACCCGAGGTCGCTCCGTTTAGACTAGTTGGGTGGTGGTACAAATAAGGACAGAGGAGTAAAAGCAGATTGAAACAGCAAAGCAGTGTGTGCGGTGTTAGACCAGATGCCTTAAGATACCTCTGGGAGAGCCAGTGTGAATATTCTATGAGTGACTGGACTGCTCTGCCTGACGATCAAGAAAGATGGGTGTGGGGGGGAGGCGTAGACGGGTGGCTCAGTGGGTTAGAGAGCGAGCTCTGGGCAACGAGGCTGCAGGTTTGATTCCCACATGGGCCAGCGAGCTGCGCCCTCCGCAACTAGAATGAAGTCAGTGAGCTGCCACTCAGCTCTCGTATGGCTCAGTTGGTTGGAGCACGGGCTCTCAACCACAAGGTGGCTGGTTTGACTCCTCGACTCCTGCAAGGGATGGTGGGCTGCGCCCCCTGCAACAGCAACTGGACCTGGAACTGAGCTGCGCCCTCCACAACTAATATCAAAAGGACAACAACTTGACTTGGAAAAAAGTCCTGGAAGTACACATTGCTCCCCAATAAAGTCCTGTTCCTCTTCCCCAATAAAATCTTTATTTAAAAAAAAGAGAGAGAGAAAGATGAGGGAGCTGGAGATGGAGCCCTGAGCGTCGTTGGAACATAGGCAACACTTGAAAAACTGGAAACGGATGAGTTCATGCAGGGCTAACTTCTCCATCAGGTGCGGCAGCCCCAGTGTCTAGGGCCCACAAAAAGAAGGTTTTAGTTGCTTTTTAAAAGCAAAAAAAAAAAAATAACTATAATAATAATAATGAATCCAGTCTGGATTACGTGAGTCTTTATACCCACATAGTCGTAAAATGTAATTTTTAGTATCTTTTATGGAGGAGGAGCCCCAAAGGCAAAAGTGTGTCGGGCCCACCAAAGTCATCATATGGCCTTGAGTCCACCCAAAAAGAAGAGAGCTGAGGCCAAGCTCAAGGAATTCTTAGGTTTTACTGAGGTTTCTCACCTTTCTTGTGTTTGGAGTCCCTTTGGCCAGCCTCTGACGCTCAAGGACCCTCTCAGAAAGGCTTTAAACGCCTAAAATGAAACACTAAGGAATGAACTATGTTGAAATACAGTTATCAAAATACTTTCAAAAACTAATTTGAGATGTAGTAATATGTGTGTGTTTATTAATGTGCTAATACCATTTGGCAGCAACTGTAAAAACTGCCATAATGTCATAGTGGTGAGCATTCACTTTGAGAAATCCGCAACAGCTACACCTGTAACATGCAAATATCTGTGGCTTCCACGGGTGACAAAGTCACAGGCACCATGACCACTCCTGTGTTTCGCTGCCTACATTCATATTGGAAGGAGAGACGCTGCCCTTCAGTGAGAACTTGATGGAAATAAAGAAGTAATTGTTTTCCTCCAGCCAAGTTCACGGATGCCTGACTTCCATCCATAGTCCCCTTGTGGGGGGCGGGGGGGTCTGTGGATTCTGGTTAAGAACCCGGAGTCCAACAAGAGTTGGGGGAGAGGTGACGAGGGAAGGTCAGAGGAATAGGAACACAGATCCTAAAAAGACGTTAGCAAAACGTGGCAATGTTTCCTATGAGCTGCCCTGAGGTTAAGCCAAAGAGACTATGGGGGGAGGTAACCAGTGTTCCAGCTGATCTATCAGCTCCCTGAAGGCAGGGATTGTGTATACATGATATTGTAATAAATAAAAAAAGAAACGTATTAAGTGTCCTTGAATGCTGGTAGCTTTTGGTCATTATATATTTTCTCCACCGGATTGTTCTAACATTACATGAAGGTCATTGGCCCATTAAGAATGTGATTTCCTCTGTGTAGAGGGCTCTTATCCACTCCCTGCCCTCATTTTTCACCTTGCCAGCTCATATTCCTCCTTGGGTCTCAGCTCAAGCATCACTTGTCCAGAGAGGCCTATTCTGACCTCCTCTAAAAATTAGGTCGTCCCATTACACACTCTCAGGGTTCCCTAGATGGCCTAGCTCACATCACATGTGTAATTAATTACTTGTCCAACATTTGTCTCCCTTTCTCCGTGAGGACTGGGGCTGCTTCTGCATTCCCAAGCCAGGAATAAATGTTTGTGGAATGGATAAGGGGTGGATGGATGGTCCACCTCGGACAGGAATTTAGAAAACAAGTAATCTGCTTAAGTATTTTCATTTTTCCCATTGCCCCATCAATTTTCACCCATTTTGCCTGAAATTTATTTCATGATTCCCCTAGGTTTAATCCCCATTGCCAATTCATGTTAACTTCAGGCTCTGAACACAGAAATTGCTGTCTCTTCCAATTTGCCTCTCAATACATTTTGCGAGGGGGCGGGGGGATACCATTCCCATAGCAGGAAGTGGGAGAAAGAGAAAAAAGAAGACGCGCGGGTAAGTTTGGAGTAGGGAGGAGTTGGGGAAGTGGGAAGTGACGAAGGGACTCAACTTGATAGAAATCAGGGCGAACCACCTAAAAAGCTCTCAGGGAGCTTCGGAGGGAAGCTTGCTCTTTGCTGCCATCTGGTGGCTGTTACTGGTGCAGTCCCCACAGGAAAAAATGCCACCCAACAATTATGCCATACCTACTGTGTTCTAGGCTCTGTGCCTGTTGATCTATAAATAATTCCTTGGGTGTTTGTGTTCCTTTACCAATGATGAAGCATTTTTACATACAGTATTGCAACTCAACATCACAGCAAGCAACCCTGTGAGGTAGACCCTGAGCAGGTAAAATTATTCCCATTTTGCAGACGAGGAAACTGAGACTCAGCTTGCACAGGCCCTGCAGCGGATCAAGAGCAGAGTTCAGATGAGGCTGGAACCCATGTTATTTGACTCCTAGTTCACTGATTACAACAAAACAGATACTACTTCTTTGTTTTATTCAGGGTACAAGACAAAAGAAACATACTAAATTCTCCAGTAGTGAAGGCATGTAGACCCTGAAAAAGGACAAGGAAAAGGAAAATGGACCAAGAAGAGAGAGATTTTTTTTCCAGCTCTAAATTTATTAATTTCAAGTAATATCTCCAAATTTTAAGAATTCAGATCATTAAGAGACAAATAAGAATCAACTAAGATGACAATACTTATTGTATATTTGAAAGTAGCTAAGAGAGTAGATCCTAAAATTTCTCATCACAAGAAAAAACTGTAATGATATGTGGTGATGGATGTTACCTAAACTTAATGTGGTCACAGTTTTACTATATAGATAGATATAGATATAGATATAGATATAGATATAGATATAGATATAGATATATAATCGTTATGTTGTACACCTGAAACTAACATAATGCCAATATAACCACCACTCCATACTAAGCTTCATGTTGGGTATCAGTCTGACACAGATTTTGATAAAGTGGCAGAGAATCGGAAATAATATTATACTAATACATAGTACTTATGTTTCGGGCACTGTTCTAAGTCCTTTATGTATATGAACCATTTAACTCTCATAGTAGTCCTATAGGTAGGTAGTATTATCAGCTCCATTTTACAGATAAGGAAACTAAGGTTAGTTAAGTTGCCCAAAGTTACACCAATAATAATCAATAGAGGCAGGATTTGAATCCAGGCAGGCTGGTGCCGGAGTCCTGCCTTTTGTTGCTTCATTATACTACTTCTGAAAAGAAGAAGTAGTTGGTAGCATTAGTTGGGGTTGATGGGTGGAGGGAGACGGTGAGTGGTGTGGAGAAAGATGCAACATAAGGAGGCTAAAAGTTAAAGATAGATTATATTCTGTTGTATAATTTGCTGCGGCCTCACTTTGTTAGTGGGTTTTTCTGACATTCTATTTGTCGTGCATTACATTTCCTTAATGGACAGTAAATGACTATTATTTTCCAAGGGTCAGAATAGAAATAAACTAAACATTGGTAATTCTCATATTCAATTGTAATTTGAGCTATCCCTCTTTTGCTAACATGCTTTAAATACCACTTGTAAAACAAAGAGTCCAACAGAGCGTGGAAGAGTGAGTTTTCTGAGCAGATTAGCCAAACCCCTTGAAAACATTTACTAGCCTTATTCATTTCCTTCTTCCCAAATTAGAAAAACAGGCCTTCAAGTTGACCTGAACATGTCAAGACCAGCTGCCAAAGTTTTCCTGTCTAGGCAAGTCTTCTTGTGGAGACTACTTTATATTCAAAAATAAAGACCATATCTGTTTGTATAGATCAGGGATACTCAACTTCCGAACTATTGAGATTTGGGGCCGGATAATTTTTCGTCGCGGGGAGCTGCTATCTGTGCATTATAAGCTGTCTCGCGGCATCCTGTCTACCCACCCACTAGATGCCAGTACCATCATCCCAGCTGTGACCGTCCAACATGTCTCCAGACACTGCTATTATCCCCTGGGAAGGAAAAATCACACTCGATCGAAAACCACCAGCACAGATCAATGACGGTTTACAATCCAAGAATGCCCACCACCATCTGTTTGTGGCAGTACACATTGGCACAAACTTTTTGAAGAGTGATTTTGAAAGTAGGCTTTGGAAAGCAATCATTAAAATATTCAAAATATTTGCACTTGGAAGGGAAAGGATTTACTATTTATAGTCCTGGAAATGGAATTGATTCATTAAGAATAAAGGGGTGATGATGTATAAGACTTTATCTTCCCTGAAAGATACAAAATCTGGTGGCTGCCAGGTCTCAACAACCCCTGCAGCCACCGTGTATGTGAGAAGCCACCGTGTACCTGAGGTATGGGCTCCTGGCTTAGTCCATACATTACTCCCCAGACGACAGTGGTTGGTCCAAGGGCAAGCCAATCAAAGTACTTCCCTCGGGTTCTTCTAACTGATACGAGAGGGCAGAGCAGGAGAAGAGGGTGTATTTCCTCCCTGATCACAAGGTTGTAAAGATGACAGCCCAGCATCCAACATCCATGCCTCCACCTAGTGAAGTTGTTCATGGAGAAAATGAAGCCAATACGCAGAGAGCGGCATGTAGGGTGATGTATTGGCACAGAATTAACCCCTGGTCATTCACAGAATGTAAAAGATTTTACGAGACTCTAGAGGAAGAAAAGATTTATTGAAAGTCAAAGAGAGAGAGAGAGAGAGTTCTGTTTGGAACTGGCAGAAGAAGTTTTGCCAGGGCAGTCTGAGAGAGAGAGAGAGAGATGCCAAGACAGAGGGGTAAGAGAGATACTGGCAGAAGTTTGCCAGGGCAGAGTCTGATGGAAACAGCTGCAGAATATCTTGAAAGTTACTGGCAAAGGGAGGTTTGCCAGGGCAGTGCCCAACAGGGACAGCTGCGCCAGTGAGGAGTGCTGGGGTTTTACATTTTTCTAAGCAGGATGTAGGGTACTTATCAGCTTGCCGGGGGGGCGGCAGTTACAATAGTCTTCTCCTGGGAACTGTCTTGTTCCCATCTATGACGGACGTCAGCTTGCAGGGGGTTGCCATTGTGATTAGGAACTGTCCTGTTTCCACCCACGATGGATGTAAGGTGCTTGTCAGCTTGCAGGTGCAGTACAAGCCGGGGGATTCAGAGCCAATTGGTTAATATTTAGCTCGTGCCTGTTGGCCCACAAGCTCACTCATGTTACCTCCTTGCCTGTCCCATCCTGCCAGCTCACAAGCCCACTCCTGTTAACTCTTTATTTGTCTCATCAGGTGAGAGGCACAGAGAATCCCTGGGATATTCAAGTCCCAGGTTCTACCCATCCCTGTGGCTAGCTCCAACCAGAACAATCTCATGGTTTCATTATGTGAGCCACTTTATTTAAGCTAATTCATGTTGGATGTTTGTCTCTTGGCAATCATTGGGTCCTAACACATCTTAGCAGAGATGTAAAGTGAGTTCACATCGTGACCAGAAGCACTGGGAAAATTTTGACTCACAAATGTCCTGAACAAAGAATCCCTGTGCAAACTAGACAGGTGCAAATTCACGGATGATCCTATGTCGTAAATCCCAGTGTGCTCTAGAAAACTCTCAGCAAATTCGGCTGCCTCTTGCTGGATACAAACAGCCCACACAATAGCTCCCACTTATTCAAGGTTTTACACTTCCCAAAGCGTTCACATTCATTCTCTTATGTGCCTTCCACCATAACTGAACCCGAGAGAGAAGGAGATTTTACCATCCCCATTTCCAGGTGAGAGAATGGGGACGTCAAGTGGCTAAATTACTTTTTTTTTTAATATCATCAGGGGTTTGGAAGGAGATCAGCAGTTCTCATATCCAATCAGTCATGAAGTGTGTCACGAGTGATTGGATGTTAACGATTAAAGCACCGAAGCTCGAGAATGATTTATCTTTTCTTAAATAATATATTATCCTTATAACAACCTAATTCTTACCAGCATTCAATATGCTTTCCTGGGTGGCAGAAAAAGGAGTGGAGTGACAGCTGGCATCTTGGGAATTCCACGGGAGTGTTATGTGAATATGGATATTCAAGCAGGTGCATGTAACAGAGAAAAGGCTGAGAGTCACTGGGTGGGCCAGGCCTGAAACTTGCTTCCAGCTCTATGGTTCAATGATTCACCCAAATAAATAATGAGCTGATGGCATTCAAGATCAAAACTAACCACTTGTCCCTGTCCATGTGTCTTATTAGGGGGCACTCACTTGGATGACCATAAAATGTATCATCCAAACCAAGGTACTTTTAAGAGAAAAATGGGCACTGATGGAATGGAATGCCAGGGTAACAGATTACGCAGGAATTGTGTTGAGCAAACCAGGACTTCATCACCCTAAGTGTAGGTAATCAAGAAAAGTAAACATATATAACCAGAAACCAACGCACCTGCCCCAAGGAGCATCACTCTAAAGGTGAGTTGGGGATATCTTGGTTTCAGTTCCCCCAGAAGCAGACCCTGAGACAGGATTTGGGTTCAAGTGGTTTACTTGGGAGGTGAAGGAAGTACCTGGGGAGTGGGGAAGTGAGACAAGGGAAGGAAGGCAGCCAGATAGAGTGTCATCAAGCCAGCTGCTACAGGGCACCTGGAACATGAGCCCTGAGGTGGACATAGTGACGTGCCACCCACATCCTCCTTCAAGGAAGGACTTGCTGTCCAATGGCAGGGAGTGTGGTCAGCAGATGGCCCCCAGCTGTCAGATCCTTCGGGGTCTGCCTCAGGGGCAGAGAGCTGCCTCACTCAAAGCCGTGCCCTTCCCAGAACAGCCTGTACCTGCTAACCAACCAAGCAAGGCAAGGCTATACAGGCGGCACATTTCCACCTGATGTGGGACATTTCGATGGACAGTCCTCACTCCAGAGCTTCCCTTTGGGGTGGCCACGCCTTTGTCCTAACATGTATCGCAACTTTCATTTCAGAGGGAAATGATTCCCTAATAACCATTTTGTATCTCAAACTCCACATAAGTATCTGCTTCTTCCAGGGAACCTAACCGAAAACCATCCCTCTAGGGCAGGAGTGTCCAAACTGCGGCCCGCGGGCCAACTGCAGCCCGTGATCCATTGTTAATTAGCCCGCAGCAAATTCTAAAAACATATTTAGTTTACTTAAATAAACCAGGTGAGGCAATACGTACTTCACCTCGAGTGAGTGGCCTGGCTGTTTGTGTATTTTACCGCATATGGCCCTCGGTGAAAACCGTTGAAAAAAGTTTGGACACCCCTGCTCTAGGGAAACTCAGTATCTTAATCATATTGATTTAGTTTTCTGTATCTTACAATGTTTTGACATCTTAGATGGAGAAAGACGGCCCTTACCAGGGCCAGCTAATTCCTAGGGGTGTAAACAGCTTGCCTGGAGCACTCCCAGTCATGTGCAGACCACCCGGCCGAGGGGCATGCCCCAGCCACCTGCTTATCCAACTCTCACATACCAAGCCAATATTTCCCCTGCCCTAAATCAACGCAGAATCAGGTACCAGGCACCTGGGTTAGCTCCTATGCCCCAAAGTCCGCTGGAATTATTCAAACTAGCCAATCCTAAACTGTTTACCCTGTCCTGCCCTGCCACTCCTGCAGAAACCCCAATAAAGGTTCTTGCTTAGCTTTTCCCTTCGCTCCTGCTTCTGCCTCCTGACCAAAGCCCGACGCCGCCCCTGTGGCCCTGCACAGGATGGCATGCCCCCTTCTCGCAGGAATGTAATAAAAACCTTTCAGTGGCATCGACCATTCTATGTCATCACCCAGTCACCAAATGTCTACAGCAGCTTTATTCATAACTGCCCCAAACTGAAAGCCACCAAGGTGTCCTTCCAAAGAAACAAACAAGTGAAAGAAGCCAGTCTGAAAAGGCTGAGTACAGTATGATTCCAACCACGTGACATTCTGGAAAAGGCAAAACTGTAGTAAAAAGGATTACAGTAAGAAGAGATAGTAAGAGAGCAACAGTTGCCAGCAATTTAGGGGAGAGAGGGAGCGTGGAGGAGCTTCACGGCAATAAAACTGTTCTGTATGACACGATAATGATAATGTTTGCATGACACTGTACATTTGTCAAAGCCTAGACAACTAGCCCAGAAGGAACCGAGTGTAAACGAGGAACTTTAGCTAATAATAATGTATCAATAGTGGTTCATCAATTGTAACAAATACATCACACTAATGTAGATATTACAGAGGGGAAACTGAGCAGAAGAGAGAAGGTATAGGCAACTCTGTACTATCTGCTCAATTTTCTGTAAACCCAAAACTCTTCTAAAAACAAAACAAAACCAAAAAAGTATGTGAAAGAGGAAAGATGAAAGAAAAAAAAAACTCACAATGGATGTATGCTCCACGACAGGTGTATTTAGGCTCAGACAGGACAGAGGGAAATTAAAGCTTACAAAAAAAAATAACAGAAGTAAGCTATGAGCTACCACTTCACACTGATTAGGATGGCTATAATTTAAACACACACATACACACACACACACACACACACACACACACACACACACACACAAGTGTTAGCCAGGATGTGGAGAAATTGGAATTCTCCAACATTGCTAGTGGGTAAGTAAAATGACACAACCACTTTGGCAAACAGGCAGTTAATTCATCGAAGAGTTAAACAGAGTTACCATGTGACCTTCTCAGGGATTCTACTTCTAGGTGTACACCAAAAGGAACATGAAAGCAGGGATTTGAAGAGATACTTGTATGCCAATGTTCACTGCAACATTATTCCTAATAGCCAAAAAGTGGAAACAAACCAAGTGTCTGTCTGCCTATCCATGGGTAAACAAAATGTAGTGTATCCATACACTAATGGAATATTCTTCAGCTATAAAAAAGGAAATACTGATACAGGTTACAACATGAATGAACCTTGAAATCATCATGGTAAGTGAAAGAAGCAGACAGGAGAGGTCACGTATTGTGAGATTCCATTTATACGAAAGGTCCAGAATAGACAAGTCCTTAGAGACAGACAGTAGACTAGTGGTTGTCAGGAGCTGCAAATGCGGAAAGGGGGAGCGACTGCTGATGAGTCCCAGGTTTCTTTTGGGAGGGATGGGACTGGACTGTTCTGGAATTAAATAGTGGCGATGGTGGCATAACATCGTAAATACACTAAAAACCACTGGGTTATTCACTTTAAAAGAATGAATTTGAAGCTGGAGCTGAATAATATTGTATGTCAACTATAACTATATATATATATATAGAGAGAGAGAGAGAGTTATATATATGTATATATGTAGTTATATATAGTTATGTATATATAGTTATATATATAGTTATATATGTATATATATATGGTCATGGGATACGGAGTACAGCATAGGGAATAGTCAATGGAATTGTAGTAGAGATATACGGTGTCAGAGGGGCAATAGAGTGGAGGAGGGGTTATCACTTTGTGAGGGGTGAAATGTCTAACTATTACATTGTTTTGTACACCTGAAACTAATAAAAAAGAAAAAAAGGGTGAATTTTATGTTATGTAAATGATACCTCAATTTAAAAACATATATAACAGAAGCACCAAACCATCTCTCTCCTCCTTTGTTAAGATTTCCGTGAATATGGAGCACCCTACAAGTAACCTACTTATGGATCATGCTGTCTATTGAACATTAATAATTTGTCTTTCAAAGGCTAGACTTCTTAGCTTCTAGTTAGTGTTTTATTAAATAAAACTACTGTGCTTGCCTCTCAAGGGAAAAACATTCCAGCACAAAACGCCAGATACCTACATGCCCATGACCCACCACTTCCTGATTCATGGGATGTAAAAAAGTCCCTCAACTTCCAGCATGTGAGGCTCCTGTGGAGCCCTGTTTCCAACGTTGCTGGTAATTCCTTTCTCAATAGGGGTGTTATTGAAAACAGTTTGCCAGGACACCTACAAGCGAAGATTAGGTTCATGAACAGGCTGCATCTGAATTACCACTGAATGTTCTCAGAGGCACATCGCCTGCTGGGTATACATTTTCAAACACCATCTCTGGATCTATCTTTAGTCCCTACCTCCCAACTTGTGCTCATGAAAATGAGTATATCCACGTGAAAGTAACTGCAAGAATAACCTTGACCTTATGAAACACACAATTCCAGTATGTTGGTGGATTTCTAATTGGTGGTCTATGAGAAGCCTTAGTGCAGATAGGTCCTAAAAGTCTCAGTCATTCATTTAACGAATATTTACTGAGCATCTGCTAGGTGGCAGGCCCTGTTCTAAGCACTGAGTTCAAGAAAAGGGACCAGAAAGTTCTGTGCCTCTGTGTCGGCATCTGGTCACTGAGTCAGTTTATAAACAGTCTATGTATCTTTGTGTATGTATGATACTACAGAACAATCGCCAAATGCTTTCAACACGCCCAGCATAGTGCTAGGAACAAATGAGGAAGGCTCTGTTCCAAGAAATTCACAGAAGGGGGAAAATGGTCAATAAATAAAGGGAAAATGTTAAGCCTCACTAGTATTTATTTGTTTATACCCTGTTGGGTTCCCCCCCAAAAAAGATTTAAGGCAGCTGACAGGGATACATAAAACATAGCCAGGTAGCATAAGTTATAAGTAGGAGAGAAGGAAGGAAAGAAAAACAAGAGCGAGGACTGAAATGGGGCCAAAATGAGACTAACACAGAGATAAATAAGATAAATTCCTCTGTGCTCATCGCCTGGTACAGTCACTGGTGTAGGAGATGCTCCTGGGGCGCTGCCCAGAACCCCTTAACACTCATCTCTATGCACCAAAAGATACTCATTGCTACACCTGTGCTTCTGAATGCGGGCTTTGTTCTGGCTGTGAAAGCACATGTGGCCAGCAAGCAGGACAGCCCGGAAGTCCCAGAGAGTCCGTGTCCCTGGAAACAGCCCCGTGCGGTGATGGATGGGACTTGGCAGACGAGTGTCTCCCCTTCCTTTCCCTCCACTGGGATATGTGAGGCATGTTCCCAGCAGTCTACCAGTGCTCCCCAGGAGCACAAGCTCTAGCTGCCCATCACAGTAACTTGCCTGGCTTGGCTCAGTAAATGTTCGTTAAATGAATGACTGAGACTTTTAGGACCTATGTGCACTAAGGCTTATCATAGACCACCAATTAGAAATCCACCAACATACTGGAATTGTGTGTTTCATAAGGTCAAGGTTATTCTTGCAGTTACTATCATGTGGATGGACTCATTTTCATGAGCACAGTAACCCTTTATTGGCTGTCTTCCTTTCTGCATCTCCTTTTCCCTCTCCCCACGCTGTTGTTCCCTGGGGTCATCTCCCAAATAAACTACCTGCCTTTGAATCTTTGGCTCAGCTTATGCTTCTTGGGGAACCTAACCCAAGACAGCTCACCATGCCCTCATCAGCTATTTACTGTAGAACTCCAGGCTCCTACAAAGTTTACTCCCGGCTAGAATTTCTGGGAGTGCTCAGAAACAAGTCTAGTCAGCTGCCAAGTTTGTGGATTTTCCCTCTTTTTCTCCTGTTCTGGGCAACCCTGATATTTCTGCTATGTATAACTATCTCGGTTGTCTTCTACTTTATCCAAAAGACATCGCCACCTTGTATCACTGGGTACCACTTTTCCTAGCAGCCACTGCTACCTCCTATTGGGTACCAACTAGTACAGGTGCCAAAGCTGTTTGATGTTCAATGATGATGATCAGGAGAGGGGAATGCCTGCTACCCACACTGTGTTCCTCTATGTTGACAAGATGCCACAACAACGTTGCTTGGGGACCACAAAGAGGTTTTCATTAAACACCCCCTTCAATTTTTACTTATAGCCAAAGCCACATAGAACTCAGGCATGGTAAGACCGTAAAGATTGGTCCCGAGAATTAATTTCAGTGACGTACCCCACTGTCCTCAAATATCACCCATCCAAATTCTAGCCAAACATAAGCCTTGTCTTGAGTCTAACTTGCCTGACTGATCTTGTCTTTCCTTTTGATGAATTATCTCCTGGGAGGCCCCTTGGTCCCTTGGGGAAACAGAACCCATGCAAGATGTACACGGTGACTTGGTATATGGGCTTATTGACTAAAACATTGTTGAATATTGGAGGACAGCTATCAAAAGGAACGGGCTCTTTGGTATTCTTTCTGGCCATTAGAGAACAGGGTCAACTGTCCATTGAAGCTACTCCTGGATCATCTGTATGAAAAATGTATCTGGTTACTCTTGTGCTCTAAAATCATTAATAGCTCCCCATTACTCTTAAAATAAAACTTGGACTTCTTAATGTGACATACTGGCTCCTGCTTGCCAACTCTATATCTTATCCCTTTCCCTTTTGCTCACCACATCCTAGCCATGTGGCTTCCTTTCCATTCCTCAAATACATCAAAATCTTTTCCCACCTCCGATCCTTTGCCTCTGCTGTGCCTTCTGCATGGAGTGTTCAGCCCATGGCTCTTTTTGTATGGCTGGCTCCTTATTCTTCAAATATCAACTCAAATGTCATATCACAGAGACTGCCCAGCTACCTTACCTAAAATAGAGCCCCCACACACACTTCTTACTGTGTTTCCCCGAAAATAAGACCTAACCAGAAAATAAGCCCTAGCATGATTTTTCAGGATGACATCCCCCGAACATAAGCCCTAACGCGTCTTTTGGAGCAAAAATTAATATAAGACTCAGTCTTATTTGTGGGGAAACACAGTACCATTTGATAAAGTTACTCTTTATTTTGTTCATAGAACTTGTCAGAATCTATGACGGTCTTACTAATTGTTTCTGTCTCCTTGCGCTGGGGTATAAGCTCAAAGAAGGCAGGGACTTTGTTTTTTGCGCCTAAATTTCCGGCATCTATTACAGTGCATAGCACACAATACTCACTCAATATGCTGATGAATGAATATATATAAACAAGTGTTTATCCTTCCCTTCTCAGTAGCCGAAAGGTTTATGCTTTGGTTTCATCCAAAACTGGTAATACATCATTAA
Organism: Rhinolophus hipposideros; assembly: GCF_964194185.1. Taxonomy (NCBI): domain Eukaryota; kingdom Metazoa; phylum Chordata; class Mammalia; order Chiroptera; family Rhinolophidae; genus Rhinolophus; species Rhinolophus hipposideros. The sequence goes on from NC_138070.1 coordinate 12,601,891, forward strand.
ATTATGAGTTAAAAAGTGGAAAAGCCAGTATACATCTCTCATTTCCCCTCACTTAAAACATTTAAATGATTGTATCATAAGACCTTTCCCAGTGATGCTGACTCTATAATAAGCATCAGTATCTGGCAGGAGAGGAGGAAAGTTTTCTCAGACTCCTTCAACTTAACCCCTAAACAATTTCTGATCCTAAAGTCTAAGGCAGGTCAATAATGTTGGCAGGTGTGTTACTTCTAACCCATTTTTTCACAGAGTAGCAAAAAAGTATAAAAGTTCATAGTAGGTTATCAAAATAATTTTTTTTTGAATTAGAGTGTACCTCGAGTTGGGTGTTTTGACTAGACCAGCCCTGCCCAGAAGAAATATGTGAGCTACTTGCATAATTTTAAATTTTCTAGTAGCCACAATGAAAAAAATAGGGGAAAAACAGTTGAAATTAATTTCAATAATATATTTCATTACACCCAATATATCTGAAATACTATCATTTCAATATGTAATCGATATTTTTTAAAAGGATAAATGTGATCTTTTACAGCCTCTTTTTCATACTAAGTCTTTGAAATACGGTGTAGTCTTAAACATTTATGGCATATCTCGACTGGGATGATAAATTTGAATTGGAAATAATTGCTCTGTATTTAAATTTCAAAACTTGAAGAGTTGAAAAGGTAGAATCATATACCCAAGTAATTCTAAACATACTTAAAAGTTTTCCAGTAACAGAATCAAGTATTAGTTTTTAAATTTAAAATAGAAATTAATTACATTATGCTAAGTAAAAGAAGCCAGACACAAAGGCTCACATATTTCATGATTCTATTTATATGAAATATCTGAAATATCCAGGATAGGTAAATCCACAGAGACAAAACATAGATTGGTGGTTGCCAGGGGCTGAGGGAAGAGGAAATGGGGAGTCATTGCTTAAGGTGTACTGGGTCTCCTTTTGGGGTGATAAAAATGTTTCGGAGTTAGATAGAGGTGATGGTTGCACAGCATTGCATAGAATTGCTCATTTCAAAATGGTTAATTTGGGGGGGAAAATTAAAATAAAATAAAAAATGGTTAATTTTGTTATTTGAATTTCATCTCAACAAAAACTGAAATTAATAGAATTTAAGTGAAATTACAACTTCAGTTCCTTCGTCACACTAGCTATAATCCAAGTTGTCAACAGCATTAGGCTATGACATTCTAGGACATGGAACTAGGCTATTTCCTATGTAGAGGCTACGACTTTTTTTAATCATTTTTTTCTGTTTCTATGAGACGTGCCTTCCCAGCGCTTACCGAAACTTTCAAGGTGAAGTGTCCCAGTTTACTTAAGCACCACCTGGCAGCCACTGAAGTGTCACGTTTCCATTTCACAAGAGGTAGCCATGAATCTGATTGCTAGTGTTCTGTATGATTAGCACGTTTTGGGTGACAGACTGTGAGGTTTGCCACCCCTTTGAGCATGTTGTGACTCTTTAATCGTTTTCCCCGAAGGGTGCGAGGAGACTGCCTGAGCTTGTTCGTCTGTGCTTCCAGAACTGAGTTATAATGGTTCCCAGCAGCCCTCCCCTCCGGTTGGGGAAGTTGAGGGAGCAGAGAAGGAATGAATGAGGTGACAGAGAGCAGGCATTGCGCTGGCAGTAACGCATATTCAAGGAGCAGTTTAAATGACTAGGGGCACAAAACCTTAAGAAACCTTCCAAGATGATTCATAGGACACTGAAGGATCTGATGACCTCATCTGGTCCATCCCAGGTGAATAACAGCAATTTGCCCTTTTTTTTTTCAACTCCCCAGAGATAAGATCCACAACCACTCTTGTTTTCTCCTCACCCTGAATCATACCTCTCAGGTATCAAGAAGTGTTTCTCTAAGTCGTTCTTATCAAAACCTCTCCTATTAGTTGATCTTTTAAACCTCTTAACTAAATCTGATATCATTCAATGATGGCCATCCCCTGAATATCTGGACTCTTAACCTGGAAAAAATCTCTCCAGTATTTTCTCATTTTTGATGCTTCTATATCCCAATATGATTACTCAGTTTACAGATTGCCTGAACTGTTTCTTCTCTACCTTCCTTGCTACCCATTTTTCCCTCCTCCTTTATCAGATGGAGAGAAGAGTAAATAAAATTTCCACTGGTTAGTTTTTTTATTGCCCAGTCCAATAGTGGAAATGTATTCAAATTCTTCCTTTCTGATATTGAAATGATAGCTATAGCCATAAATCTATACCTCTCTTACTTATTTATAACACAGGCCTTGGGTAGTTTCTCTAAAAAATAAATAAATAAATAAAATACAAATCACGATATCACATTCTATCTTGTTGCTGACAAAAGTAATGGCTTTTACAGGTGCTGCAGAAGAAATCACAAATATTTCTGAAAGAGTCGCTGCCATGTATGACTCTTTCAAGGTTAAACTTGGCTGTTTGCAATGTTGTTGTTGTGTGTCTTTTTTAAAGATTTTATTGGGGAAGAGGAACAGTGTGTATTTCCAGGACTTTATTGGGGAACCGTGTTTTTTCCCCAGGATCCATCAGCTCCAAGCCAAGTTGTTGTCCTTCAGTCTAGTTGTGGAGGGCACAGCTCAGCTCCAGGTCCAGTCGCCATTTTCCATCTAGTTGCAGGGGCCGAGCCATCCAGCCGCCCGTCTGCAATGTTTTGTTCGCAAACTTTTGATTGCAAGTCACAGAAATGTCCGACGGCTAGCATACACAATATAAGAAAAACAGGGCGAGAGAGAAGAGGAATTTAATGAAAGGATGCTGGAGGTATTTTGTGGCATCAAAGGAAGAGTTGACAACTAAAGTCTAGAAAAGGAAGAAGCCAGGGTAAGTTTTGATTCTTCAGTTAGCAGCTCATGAACTTTTCGTCCAAAGCACAGCTATCGACATCACTTTGTTCCAAGTCTCCTCCTTGGTTCCTATTTCCAATTTCAGATTCCATATGAATGGGGGGAGGGGGACACAATGAATCAACCCAGCAGGAAGCTCTGAGGACAAAACAGCCATCCTTTTTTATGTCCTCATCCTTTGAGCCCTGGAAAGGTACTGATCTTAGGTGAAGCCAACCCTGAAGGAGCTGACCGCCGGAGGCCATCTGCTGACTGCACTCCTCGCAGCTAAGCAGCAAGTCCTTCCTTGAAAGGGAATCTCACAACTTTGTGTCTGGCAGAATCCACCTCTTGCTCTGGCTAGACCTATGTCTCCACGGAATCTCAGGGACTGGCTTGTCCTGAACAACAGTGGGCCACTTTTCCTGAGGGAGAACTCACAGGAGGGGATTAGAGGGATGAGCCACAGCCCCCGACATTGCCATTGGTCTCCAGGCTGCAAATGATACTCATCCTTTCCCTCTTCCACCGCACATTCCAGAGTCACCTCAGCCTCAGCTCCCACCTCTGCTGGCTTTGGTTTCTTAGCTGATACGATTCTGACCCTCATCGCTAGAGCTCAGCGTGCAGGACATTGGTTAGAGAGAGCTCTGAGCATCAACACCTAGGGGGGAAGTGAAGGCAGCAAGATTGGACAAAGGGACAAGTTGTGATACAGTCACAATGAGATTTCAGCCGACTCCACTGGGAGCTCTGAAGCTGGGCTCATTCTTCAAAGCTGTCGCCAGCTGGGGTGAGAGGACCCCGCCTTTTCCTGCGCCTGCATTAACATCTCGTTGGAGGATGCAGGCTGCCCTGAGGAAGTGGGTGTGACACCAGGTGAGATGGCTTTCTCCAGCAGAGGGCAATTCCCACGAAGGCCTGACAACGGAGGGCTGGTGATTATGGGATGGTGGTGTGTCAGCCAGCAGTACTCTCAGTTGCTGGAGGAAGAGTCCTTCAGTCCTGAAGGGGGATGGAGGGGTGGGGCGGGGCCACCCCCAACAGCTCCATCTGCGTCCAGGACCCAACACGTCTCTCCTGTCACAGACTCACTCCTCCTCAGGGTTGGCCTGCACTGACTCCTTGTTCCAGGATTTTTTTAAATTGCAGCAAAATACACATAACATACAACTTACCATCTTAACCATTTTTGAGAGTACAGTTCAGGATTGTCAAATATAGTCACAGGGTTGGGCAGCCAATCTCCAGAACTTTTCCATCTTGGAAGACTGAAACTCTATAGCCAGCCATTAAACATCTCCTTCTCCCCTCTCTTCAGCCGCTGGAAACAACATTCTACTTTCTGTCTCTAGGAATTCGACTACTCTAGTTACCTTATATAAGTGGAATCATACGATAGGTGTCTTTTTGAAACCGGCTTGTTTCACTTAGCCTAATGTCCTTAAGGTTCATCCATGTTGTAGAACGTGAAAAAATTTCTTTTCTTTCTAAGACTGAAAAATACTCCACTGTGTGTATGTATCATATTTTGTTTATTCATTTGTCCATCAGCAGATACTTGGGTTGCTTCCACAATTTGGCTATTGTGAATAGTGCTGCTGTGAACAGAGATATACAAATGTTTCTTCAAGACCTCACTTTTTTGGCTACAAAGCTAGATCTAGGATATTTTTATCCGAGGTGTTTTTATTGAAGATGGGTTTATCTCTCACTGGCTTAATTCCTTTTAGGCCCAGACAGAGGCAAGGATAAGTTACAAACAATATCTTCTTAGGGAGGTAAATTTTATAAATCAGAACACTCTGGTAGGGTCAGGTTGACGGATATATCAAACCTGGCTCATGAATAATTATATGGCATATAATATATGCCATCTAAGAGTTTCTGTTTTTTCCACCAAAGAGTAAGAAACCATCTGTGAAGGAAATTTCCCACATGCTGCTTGAACTGCTTCACCTTTTGTTATCCTAACCACCAAGGTTAGTTAATCACAAACAGGACTTGGAGAAATAGTCTCTGTGATGAAAGAAAATAAGGCTAAGTGGCTGGCAGGGGGCCAGCTTATTGCATCGTACTGAAGCTGATGAGGGTATCTTTGTGATGATGAGGGGAAAGCAGGGGTGGACAAAGGGAAGAGAGACACCAGGAAGGGGAGGCTGGGTGGAGTTGAAGAAAATTTTGCCAAGAATTGGATAGGATGTCATTCTGCTGGCCTGGTGGTAGACTTCAGCTAAGCGATACCTGGGGTGGCAAGCAGCAAGAATGAAAAGTGCATTTTTTATGAATTTTTAAAAACAACAACAGTCAGGCTTTTTGTCTGGGACTTATAAATTTGAACTATCACATACACATCAGGGTTTATTTCTCCTGTTAAATCCTACCTGCATGACTCAAATGAAAAGTTAAAAGCGGCATCAGATGTCTTTTGCTTTTCTTCACCCCAGGTAGCCAGCTAAAACGGGAAAGTGATCAAAAAAACCCTTAAAGTTCAGAATTCATTTTCTTAAGGAAATTCTCAACTTTGCAACTCACCCACGCAGAGCTGTGTGCAAGTGGATAATTTATACTGAATCCATTAATGGCAAAATTGTATGCATGGTTCCTAAAATAAGCAGAACTGTACCACCATGGATGGGAAGGAAGCTTCAAAAATAAATAACAGGAAGAACTTCCGACCACAAAAGACTCATTTTTAACCATCATTTGAAATAATACTAGATGACTATGCTCGCTATTCCCAAGATTGTGCTCTGAAAAGATCAATCAAATGTTTAGTGAGCTGCAGGATAACTAAATTTGGTAACTTATTCTCTTGGGACATCCCTATTTTTATGACAGCAGTTGTATATGATAGTGTATACAGTCTCAGTTTTGCACAATGATTCTATACTTTAAATGACTTGCCTGATGTTCATTTCAATGAGAAAAAGAAATACAAAAAACAAAACACCCAGCACATCTCTGACTTTCTCAGTAGTTCTCCCTTTAAACCTTGGCCAAAACATGGACAAATTTAAAACTCCCGTTCCCTTGTTCCCCGTAGGAAAGATGAGATCTATATTTTTTAAAAGAAGCTGCACTAGTAAACATAGGAAGTACCAAAAGCAAGAAAAGAAAAAAGGCAAGTTGAAAAATATAGGTTTCTGAGGTTCTGCTCCTATAAAAGCTTGCTAGCTTATTGAGACAGATGGTTCTGTTCAAACAGTTTTGTCATTCAATGTTTCTGCTCTTTCTCCTCTGGCTCCCATATTTGTATCCACCCAGAAGAGGGTCCCACACACTCAGAACCTCAAGGGAAAATGGGTGGAAGGTAAGTGAGGTTGGTGGCCTGAACCTATGTGAACAATGCACTTTTCACTCCTCTCCGGGTGGCTTCAACATAGAAAGTCTCCCCCCATCCCTAGGAAATGGTCTAGGGTTTATTTGTTAGAGTAACAGCCTGTGATCATACCTAATTTGGAGTATCTACTACACAAGAATCTAAGAGCACAATCCAACTTAAGTCCTAGAGACTTAATCTTAGCCTTAAAGTCAAATTCCATTTGTGTGAAAAGTACTTTTTATCATGGAAGTTGCAACTGTCTTTGATATGAAAGGTATCCTTTACTTTTCAAGTTCAAAACTCCCCACACTTGAAACAAACCATCCTCATTACCATAATAACCAAAGTGTTAAATTAAGTGCAAGAACTTTCTGAGAATGTTACTACATGTTGATATAAATGACCAATATCAAGATGAGTTTAGGTTAACACAGACTGATTTCTGTTTTTATGTTTTTTATTTTTTTTAATTTATTGGGGTGACAATTGTTAGTAAAATTACATAGATTTCAGGTGTACAATTCTGTATTACATCATCTATAAAACCCATTGTGTGTTCACCACCCAGAGTCAGTTCTCCTTCCATCACCATATATTTGATCCCCCTTACCCTCATCTCCCACCCCCCACCCCCCTGATTTTTGTTTTTATGATGAATTATGATAGAGCGATAAGGTAGAAGAGACTAATGAAAAGCTCATTTGTGTATCATTCATTCATACTTGGATCTTTGCCATGATCATACCCAAGCCCTCGTGATATAAACTACCTGTTTCCCCGAAAATAAAACCTAGCCAGACAATGAGCTCTAATGCGTCTTTTGGAGCAAAAATTAATATAAGGCCCAGACATTATATTATATTATATTATATTATATTATATTATATTATATTATATTACATTACATTACATTATAGACCCAGTCTTATAATAAAATAAGACTGGGTCTTATATTAATTTTTGCTCTAAAAGACACATTAGAGCCCATTGTCCGGCTAGGTCTTATTTTCCGGGAAACAGTACATTCTAGCCCACTACCTCAAATTTGTTTTTCTTCTTTTAGGTTTTTTATTGGGTAATATTGGAGCACAGTGTGTTTTTCCAGGATCCATCAACTCCAAGTTAAGTCGTTGTCTTCAATCTAGTTGTGGAGGGCGCAACTCACTGGCCCGTGTGGGAATCGAACCGGCAACCTTGGTGTTATGAGCACTGCGCTCTGACCACTGGGCAAACCAGCCGCTCCACCACCACATCAATTTTTAAAAGCAGTCCACAGTCTGTAAACTCAGTAACCAATTTCAGAGTCAGCCATCCAGCACTTTCAGAAACTTTTCTTTGACATTTAATTAAAATCTTCAGTGCAGTTAGAAGTCATTGATCACCACCACGATGGTTCATTTTATACGTCAACTTGACTGCGCTAAGGATGCCCAGCTGATGAAATATTATTTCCGGATGTGCCTGTGAGGGTGTTTCTGGAATAGATTAGTATTTGAATCAGTAGAATGATAAAGAAGATCCCCCTCACCGATGAGGTTGGGCATCATACAATCCATTTAGAGCCTGAACAGAACAAAAAGGGAAAGGAAGGTATTTTTGCTTTTCTTGCTTGAGCTGGGACATCCATCTTCTCCTGCCCCTCGGAAATCAGGGCTCCTGGTTCTCAGGCCTTTGGACTTGGAAGTGGACATATCGCAGTAGCTGCCCAATTTGCAGCCTTTAGACTTGGACTGAATTACACCACCCGCTTTCCAGGTTTTCCAGCTTACAGACAGCAGATTGTAGGACTTTTCAGCCTCCGTAATCTTGTGAGTCGATTCCTATAATAAATCTCCTCTTAAGATTTATCCTACTGGTTTTGTTTCTCTGGAGAACCCTGTCTCATACAACCACCTTCAGTAAAATAACACAGGATATATTATTACTTATCTCGGGTTAAATAATTCTCTTCACTCACATTGGCTTTTACCAATCAATTTACCAATTGTTGAACCATATTTTGTGATTCTCTAAGCTATGTGCTAGTTTTTGGTAGCGTATATTGACTCATAACTAGAAAGTAGCAAATGTAATGGCAGCCAGTCCATCACCTCCTTGCTTCAGGTACCGTGGACCAGCCTAGTTTGCTTCAAAAGAAAGTCAATGTCTATCCTAGGCCCAGATCAGCTCCATTTCATGTTACTCTTCTGCCCCCACTCCCAAACTGCCTTATATTTACTGTTCAGCAACTCACCCACACCTGAAACCCCTAATTTAGCCCAAGAATCTCCCCAGTCTCACTCAAAATCCTGCAAATCTCATCAAACCCCTTAAGTTCACACAAGAGTAGTTTTCTTTCTGCAATGGGCCCAGAATTCTTTAAATGGAGAATAAAGAAAACAACAGACATGAAGGGGGCACCACAGGGGCCTCTTATGACCCAAAAGTTTCTTCCCTATTGGCCAATCTCAGCCAATTTAATTCTACAATTTGAGAGCATTCCCTTGGAAGTTGGTAATAAATTTTGGGGAAGGTTAAAAATGTTCATACATGTAATCCATAGCCATTATCAGTCATGACTTCTTTGGCATCAATACATTTTTCATACTGAGTCCAGCAACCTTGCCAGTCCCAAGCTGGGTTATGCGAAGGCCTGAGCATGGGGTTCTGCCTGCAGAGTGCCAGGTTTGTCTTGCCATGGTAGAAAATCCTAAGGGTATGTGGTGCTTGGAAGTAGAGGGAGAGGCACCAAAAGAAAAGGTAGGAAGACAATCGGAGATAAATTGCAGATTCCAGCAGAAAAGAAGTGTATGTGCTTTGTTTGATCAGACTTTGTCTACCAAGAAATCTCATAGGTAACTTTCCATGAGTAACAAGACTCAACACTTATATAGAGTTTATTATGTGTGAGGCACTGTTCTAAACACTTTATATGAATTTATTGAAGCATTACGATAACTCTGTAAGGTAGGCACAGGTTTTTTTTTCACCCTTAACCCCAAATATTTTCTTTTTTTTAAGGGGAACAGTGTGCACTTCCAGGATTTTTTCCAAGTCAAGTTGTTGTCCTTTCAGTCTTAGTTGTGGAGGGCATAGTTCAGCTCCAGGTCCAGTTGCCATTGTTAGTTGCAGGGGGCACAGCCCACCATCCCTTGTGGGAGTCGAACCAGCAACCTTGTGGTTGAGAGGACCCGCTCCAACCAACTGAGCCATCCGGGAGCTCAGCGGTAGGCAGTTTTCAATCTCCATTTTCAGAGAAGGAAACTGAGGTTCAGAGGAAGGAAACTGTCCTGGCCCTGGTATCTGGTCTAAAAGGCTTAGAAATCTGATTTAGCCAGCACTTCAAGAGCGGCAACATATTTAAAAATTGCACTGACATTAATTAGAGCTTAATAAGTCCAATGTTCAAAACCGGGATGCCAGATGATTAATTTATGATGAGAACTTTAAGCTCTCAAAGACTATAACGCTGAGGTTGGCGTGACTAAAAGCAGTCTTCCTTTGTAGACAGAGAAGCCAAATTGCAATCAGAACACAGCTTAAGGAGCATATAATTAGAACCAGGAGAACTAGATGAATGAACTAAAAACTTGTCCCTCCGCTTAGTTTTTTTTCGACAGACTCTGCCCTTCTTAGGATAGCCTCACCAGTGAGTCTGGAATACTAGAAGTCCATCGCTGAGCCATATTTTAATAGGACTCTTGATGGTTACCTCTGTGAAGCTCCTTTTTCTATGCTTCCAAACTGACCAACTTCTCTCGTGATAGACAAAATTTTTTAAGAATTGTGTTGAACCCCTGAATTCAAACCTTATTCTGGCTTAGGAGTGATTGGATCTCTCTATTCTGGTACACTGTGTATTTATTTTATAGATATCTTCCTTACCACCAAATTAGTCTTATTTATAAACTCCACAGAGCCTAGCAAGTAATTATATAAGGCAACTCCTCAGTAATGTTTGTTGAAAGAATGAGAGTGAAGGAATGAATAAATAAGTGCATCTCAATGTCAGATGTCTTATAAATAGCTCACTATCACTATGGGAAACAATATGGAGATTTCTCAAAAATCTTAAAAATAGAATTACCATATGATTTGACAACTCCACTTCTGGGTATGTACTCAAAAGAATTGAAAGTAGGGACTTGAGAGATTTGTACACTCGTGTTCATAGCAGCATTGTTCACAACAGCCAAAAGGTGGAAGCAACCCCAGTGTCCATCAACTGATGAATGGATAAACAAAATGCGGTATATACCTATAATGGAATATTATTCAGTCTTAAAAAGGAAGGAAACTCTGATAGGTGCTGCAACACAGATGAAGCTTGAGGACCTTACGCTAAGTGAAAGAAGCCAGTAACAAAAGAACAAATACTGTATGATTCCATTTATGCAAGGTACCTACAATAGTCAAATTCACAGAGACAGAAAGTACAGTGGTGGTTTCCAGGAGCTGGGGGAAGAAAAGAAATGAGGAGTTATTTATTGTGTAATAGGTACAGATTTTCAGTTTACAAAATAAAGAGTTCTGTGGATGTTGGTGGTGATAGTAGCACATAAATGTGAATGTACTTACTGCCACTAAACTGAACACTTAAAAATGGTTAAAATGGTAAATTTCACGTTATGGGTATTTTACCAAAACAGAAAAAAAAAATTAGCTCTTCTATGCTAACACATGGCTTGTGGTTTTAAAGCTGAGCTCTGTTTCCATAAAATCAATGTATGAGCTCCTGTATTTGTCCTCATGCAATGCAATGGTTTATCCTGTTGAATTTCATTCTGTTTGAGACTCCTTAGTGTACGGGGTCACTGCATCAGCTATACACAAAATTATGCAATGCAGGATACAGCATTTCAAAATAGAGACACAAACAATAGTATCTCTACTTGCCAGTGAAAAGGACAGATTGTCAATCAAGAAAATAAATACAGTATTCACGGTTGATAAACAAAGCAGTTTGACACTGGGTTGATATCAACTTTGACTGTCTCAACATGCTCTTTTTTTAGATCCGCAAGAAACAAATGCTATCAGCTAGTGCCATTGAACAAAATCATCACAGAATTAGCAGTTTTCTGACCCACTTACTAAAAAAGGCTAAATCACTCCATTGAGACCCGAGGGAAATGCAGATTTATACCTCTGAAATATTGCTTGGTTTTTCTTCAATTAAATTTTGTAACCAGTTTTTGAGTTCTTGCTATCTTCTCTTCTTTTAATGGGTAATTTCATATGTCTTTTTGAATATAAGCCTTTGCAAATGCTTGATTTTTGTAAATGCAAATGTATAACAAAACATCAATACAACTTTCTTCTAGGCAATTATTTTCTAAACCCATCCCGAAGGCCTGCTTCTCTCCCTCATCCCTTTGCTTTATTAGATTGGTGGGTGGAATGGGCCGTCAGACAGAGGCCCAATGCACTCTGCTGCCGATGGGAATCCAGGAAGATGGAGGAGATGGTCACTCCACCTGTGGTCACACTGGCCCCATAAAGGAGAGAAGCTTCCATTCCCCCAGGCATGCAGCCGCATTCCCACCACCAGGCATTCATCAATGCTTTTCCAAACACAGAGAGCAACCTTTCTCCTCCTCTAGCCCTTCTCCTCTATCCATTATAGTTTTCCTTTTAGAAGCTTTCTTCCAGATAAGGAAACTCTTCATTTTCAAACCCATTAACACAATTCCTTACCAGTATCTCATCAACAACACTCATATAGTTACATGGATACTGGTTCCATGTGTGTCTTATTTCCGGTTATAGGCCAGATGTCCTTGGCCATAGCCAAATCAAGAACCTACCTGTGTAATTCTCTCTCTTTTTCTCGCTTTCCTGTTCTGGCAATAGCACAATCATTCTGTTGCCCAGGTCAGCAACCTCAGAGGCACATCTGCATGTCCTTCCTCACTCCTACTCCTGACCATCCAGTCTCCAAATCCCAGCAATTCTTTCTTTACGACTTCTCAGACACCTTTTCATCCCCCTTTCCACTGTACCTTCTAGCTAGACTTTTCCAGCAGCCTCTTAACTGGTCTCTCAGATTCCTGACTCCCACCTGGAGTTCATCCTTAATACCAGCACCAGACTCACCTTCCTACAGTACAGCTTTGAATCACTTAACGGTTTTAAAATCTTCAATGACTCCCCAATGTCTTTGGCTTATCATTCAAGGCTATATAGGTGGAGAGACCACAGAGTTTTGTAAGCAATCTGACCTCTGTTCAAATTTCAACTCTGCCCTTTACTAGTTGTGGGACCTGGGAGGGGCAAGTCCCTTAGCCTGTCATAAGCTCAGTTTCCTCATCTATAAAATGGGTTAATAGTACCCATCTGAAAAGATTGTTGTGAGGTTTAAGCAAGATAATGTAAGCCAATCCTTTGGCTGCCCAGATTAGACACTCAATAAATGGCATCTTTTCTTCTTTCACAAGCCAACGCCAACCTATCTTTACCTTTACAACTTTATTATTCTCCCTCTTTTGCTGGTCTCCAAACACAACTTTCTGGCCCCTGTGTCTTTGGAGAAGCTGTTCCCTTTACGTGCCTTGCCTTCCATCTCTGCCTATGGAATCCCCGGTCTCCTTGAAGGGCCAACTTCATGAAGTGTTCCTTGATCAATTTTGTCAAATATTGTCAGTGGCGTACCGAGGGGGGAGGTGAGAGTATGTTGCCAGTGATGTTGTTTAGAATTGCCAGCTAATAGTGTTAATAAAAACCATGCAAACTTCTACTTTTACTTTTTTTTTTAGATTTTTTTTTTTTATTGGGGAAGGGGAACAGGACTTTATTGGGGAACAGTGTGTACTTCCAGGCCTTTTTTCCAAGTCAAGTTGTTCTTTCAATCTTAGTTGTGGAGGCTGCAGCTCAGCTCCAGGTCCAGTTTCCGTTTTCTAGTTGCGGGGGGTGCTGCCCACCATCCCTTGTGAGACTTGAGGAATTGAACCGGCAACCTTGTGGTTGAGAGCCCAGTGGCCCATGTGAGAATTGAACTGGCAGCCTTCAGAGTTAGGAGCATGGAGCTCTAACCACCTGAGCCACTCGGCCGGTCCCAGACTTCTACTTTTATGCCACCATATCTAGTACTATCTCCCTTTTCTGAACTGAAAAATGCGTAGTATAATTTATAAGGTACTGAATATACCATTAAATATAATTCAACATTGGTTATAATCATAGTTATTTCTATTCAGATCTTCTATCCTTTACTAATGGTAAATTTTTTGAGAGCAAGTATCATAGCATACACAGCTGTTTCCCACATAATATCCAACACCACAGCTTCCATGTGATAAATGTTCTGAATAAATGAAGAGGTTGATACCAATCATGCAGACCATGTTAATATGTAATAAATCCGACATTTGTGTGTGTTTTGTTAACATCTTATTGAGTGAGCACTGACTCTGAGCTAGGCAATGTGCAAGTACTTTACATGCATCATTCATTCATCATAAAAATGTATCAAGTTCCTAGTATATCATAGGCACGGGTGCTATGCCTTAAAAACACATTGGGGAACAAAATTATTTACCTACACAATGCCTGGTGGTCAGAGGTTAACTAACTCACCCAGGGTTATTCAGCTATGGGGTTAAACCAGCTAGTAACTGGGGGAGCTTCAACTTCAAACTGGGTCTTTCTTTGGAAACCATGTTCTTAACCACTATATTTCCTCTGCTGTAAGATATTGACAAGCCACATGATACTGGTGAATGCCCAGTCTGACCACAGTCTCTTATGCAATCAATGATGGAATCCTCCTTGAGAATAGGGATTATGTTTTCATAAATCCTCAAGGTCTCCTCAAGGTCTCATATAATGTTAGTATCCAACCCATACCAACTTTTGATGGTTACTCAAGAAATACTTACTGGCCAACTGCCCTGATAACACTATAATCCATTGGGTTTCATTAAAACATGGGAATTTTTAAAAATTAATTCACCCATAAAAATATTTCATCACCAATAAAAACTTGTTTCTCTCAGTCACTGTCAAGTATAAATTAAATTACCAGTATTAGCTAGGGCATTATTCCAACCGACTTCCCAGAACACTTAACATGCCTACATATACACCCCAGATAAAAACAGCCACATGCTGCAGGACATGCAGTTAAATCTTGACTCTTCACAAAATGATGATTCCTCTGATCACAGGAAGACAGCAAGAAGCCCATAAAGGCTTTTTACTAAGAGCAAGGAGGGTAGTTATAGCAATGATAACACAAACTATGAAAAATAGATTAAAGGCATCCTACCTATCCACCAGCAAAAGTTTCCAGGTGTCCTGGCAACTGGATGATACACTATTTCTACAATTAGTTTGCTCTGAAATTGACAAAGTGTGGGGGGGAGGGGGGAGGAAAGGGACACTCACTTAAGAAACCGTGTTAGTAATGAGCAGTATCAATAAGGTATAAGTAACTTGCCAGCCAACAGATTAGACCAGAGTATAATGCAGAAAGAACAAAACATAAATGTTTGGGAAATTCTTGAAATGAAATAAAACTAGGAAATGCCTAAAAATAGCTTCAGACAAATGATACATGTAGCAAAACACATAACAGTGTTTTTAGGTCCAAGATCATTGAAAAGCAGCAGAAAGATATGAACACAGAGAAAATTAAATCACCAATCTTTCTAGATGTAGGGATTGGAAGAATGAAAAATAGCCAACTCTTGGGCATAAAGCAGTAATTTTCTGATGAGTTTGGGCAATGGAAACAGCCAAATCATTGGAGGAGGGAAGGGGAGAGTAGGGAGCAAATTTTGTCAATGTTGGGAGCTATTCTGCCCAAAACGCAAGGGTTTTGTTGTTGTTTGTTTGCCTAAGTGGTATGGCTCTATTATGGACTGGTTTCCCCACAGGAATTTCTAGAAGCAGCCCACAGCACCTTTGGGCTCACATCGTAGACTCTCTTGTCTATATCCCATTTATATCCTTTTCAGGCAACAAATCCCATGGTCAAATGGTAGAAGCCTGTCATTGTAGATCAGGGTTTCTCAACCTCAGCATTATTAACATTTGGGGACAGAAAGTTCTTGTGGGGACTGTCTTACATTGTAAAGTGTTTAGTAGCATCTCTGGCCTCTACCCACTAGATGCCAGTAGCAAAAGCCCCAGTCCCAGTTGTGACAACCAAAAATGTCTCCAGATATTGCCCGATGTCCCCAGGGGACAAAATCACCCCCAGATGAGAACCACTAATTTAGAACATAAAGGATGATCATCCCGCCCAAATGCTCACCTACCGATGGGGAAACCAAATCGCAAACACGCTGAATGTCTTGCTCAAATGTACACAAATGCTTAATGCCCGACCTAACCCACGAACCTCAGACCACCACTCTCAATAACTCCATTATACTCCAACTTCAGTCGCTTGCATACAACCATCATGACTTTCCCATATGCCACCTATATTATGTATTATTTTTACTTGAGTTGACTCATTTTTTTAAAACTTAATTTTAAAAGGAAACAAGCATGATTCTGGGTGGTGAACACACAATGCGATACACAGATGACGTATTATAGAAAAGCACACTTGAAACCTATATAATTTGACTAACCGTTGTCACCCCAATAAATTCAATACAAAAATAAAAGGAAACACGCATATAAGGGAAGGGAAGACAGATAAAAAAGTTGGGGAAGCGTGTGGTTTCAGAGGGAGAGATCTGTACTCAGTGGTTTTATGTACTTATTTATTTATCAAACACCCAGTGTGCCTACCACGTGCCATGCACCATTTTAAGTGCTTTACATACATGAAATCTTTTTGTCTTATTAACTCCCTTATTAAGTAAGTACTATTATCATCCTCATTTTATAAAGGAAGATACTGAAACATAGAGATCCAAGATCGCCAAAGTCACAAGTGGCAGTCACAACTGGGATTCCAGCCCAGGAAATCTGGCTCCAGAGTCCGAGGTCTCAATCAGTACGGAGAAAGATTGGAAATGCCTGATAAGGGACAGATGGGTCTGGAGCTGAAAACTCCTGAGTATTCACTCCCTGAGTAGTGAGGAAATAATGGACACAGGTAAAAAGGCAGGTAAACCAGGGGTATTAAGCAAATCCTTGGGAGAAGGGAACTTTCATCTGGCAGAAATGGTGGTGGGAAGGGACAGAAGCTGGGGGGAGAGGAATCAGGGGGAGGGGCAAGATGAGTGTCACATGGGGTTCATGGGGGTCTCTGGTCCCGCTCCCCGCAAAGAACAAAGAACGCAAAATATGGTGGGGGCAAAAAGGAACACCCATGGAGCCATGGATGGGCGGTTCATACCACTATAGTCTCGGTGGCGGCTGGGTTGGAGACACAGGAAGCAGGAGCCACACAATCCGCAGCCTGCCATCTGCTTCTCTGCCAACCAACCCCTTGCTAACTGCAATTCCCTTTCTCACTCAGCCACGGCAGTTGTATCAGTGGCTAATGGTTAACAAGTAACAGCCGACGGCCAACCAGTCACAGCTAATGGCCATCTACTACCCGCGCCAGCACCTTTCCACATGAGGCCGAGAGCCTGGAAACTGCTCTCTGGAACTCTGGCCCCACAGAAGCTTTGACTGGTACCAGGCACTGAGACAAGCAAGGAGCTTGGCAGGGTGAGGAAATGGTGAGGCTGGAGGTGGAAATTCAGGCAGAATGGTGATCTGGGAGAAAGGTAAAAGGGAGTGAGAGGTGGGGTTCAAGGGCCAGGAGAGGACCCTGGGAGGGGTCAGGGGGCTGTGAGAACCTAGAGATAGAGGGCTGCCCTGATTTAGGTGGGGCTGGGAAGGGGTCCCAGCTGGGTGAGCTGGGATAACAGATAGCAGAGGAAGCAGGCTCCCCCCATGTCAGGCGTAACAGGGTGGGTGCCTGACTGACGCTGGTGAGCACCAGCCACCGAAGTTAATTTTTTCCCCTTAAAAATCAAGTTAGAGTCACTAGGGGTATACACACCACATTTTGCAACATTTTGGATCGGTTCATCTCCAAAAATTATAAAAAGATTTTGGGTAACATTTGAGGAAATTTTGAGACTTTTACGTTCCCACTACTAGTTCATAAATAAAATATACAACTTACAAAATGGAAACACACTTGTAATTGCTGAATGAAAATAAAATATGAAGTGTAGAAAGGCTTTATAACACGTTTTGCCAGCTCCTCGTGTTTCTTCAACACTTGACTTTTCAAATTTTTATGGAAAATGTTTTGCCTTGTACACTTTCCAGTTTTTGCAAATCAAGATGTTAATAAAATAAGTAGGGGGAATTCAATGAGCATTGCCCTATTTAGAAACAGGATTTCTAAGAAGAAAAATTTCATGTTTTGCCCTTAGTGATATAACAGAACTTATGTAGAAATCCATCCGTAGTAGGTTAAGATCATTCAAAATCCAAGTTCAACCAGGATATTCAGGTACCAAAATCATGTAATGCAAATATATTTAAAGGGATATATGAACGATAAAAATGTGAAGTGAGGCATACTAATTAAGAGCAAGCACTTTGGAGTCAGTCAGGACTAAAACATTAGCATCATAGCATATGCAGTAGTACATATTGGTGTTCCATACTAGCATTATAGGGTTATTGTGAGGATTAAATGAGATGTCATCTAAAGGATTTCAGGAATGTAATGCTAAATATATTTTAGCTACTATCATTCTAGTATGAAGCAGAATAAACTAAGTAATAAGCTTCTTAGAAGCCTAAGGGTTTTCATAACTTTGTTTTGATGAGTTACAAAGCCTGGCACTAATTTCCACGTCAGCAGGTACTTGTTCATTCTTCTTAGCTCAAAGCTGACCTAATGGTCTTGAGAGGTTCTAAATCAACAGTTCTCAAACTGGGGTTTACCGACTCCTGAAGGTCCCAAAGACCCTTTCAGGGGACCTACAAAGTAAACACTATTGTCATAATCATTGCAATAACAGTAATTCTAATTTATTAATAATAGTAAAACTATTTCATAGTAATACTAATTGTCTAATACTTTCATTTTCATTTTTCACTGTGTTGACATTTCCACCGATAGTAAAAAAACAATGGTAGGTAACACTACTGATACCTTAGCATGAATCCAGGCCGGGGTACCAAAGTGTTCTGGTGGACATGTTATTCTTCATTACCATGTGTTCATAGGAAGAAAAAAAAAAGCTAGTTTCACTGAAGAATGTCCCTGATGGTACTTTTACTTAATCCTGACCCTTCAGTACACATCTTTTTAATATTCCATAAAACACTTCTGCTGCATACCTAACTACAATGGTTGTCTTGAAATAAAGCACTAGTACCACCATTTGAGTTATGAGTTCAACGAGCCATGTTTTTCCTGGAACACTATTTTTACTTGAATGAATGACTAACAAACTACAGTATTCAGATTTGGGTATTTGGCAGACATTTTCTCAAACATTAATGAAACAAGTCTGTCACTTCAAGGAAAACAATGATAATACTGTTACCAATGATAAAACTGGAGCTTTAAAGTGGAAAAAAGAATTCTGGAAAAACTCATATCTGCCTCAATCAATGAGCTTGATAGCTTGCCAATACTTAAAGACTTTTCTGATGAGATCAGTGGTGATATTGATGAATGTGATTTTTTTTAATATAGTATAATAACATGTGACAATATGTGGAAGATCTGCATAACTCAGTGAACTTACATTTTCCAAATGACTAATACATGTTATTACAAAATTAATCATACATGGGTAATAGTGGAAGATAGATCAATGGATTTCCTTGATATGGTTTTAGATTCCACATTACAATTAACCTTTAAGAAGCTACCACTTGTTGAGTTTTGGTGTAATGTCAAAGAAAAATATCCGCAATGATGTGAAAAGGCTATTAAAATATTCTTCCTTTCCTCAACCCCATCTTTGTGAAATCAGATTTTGTTCATATATTTCAATCAAAACATCACTGTATTGAATGGAGAAGCAGATACAAATATCCAGTTTTCTATTAAAGTAAACATTTCTGGTATTTTTTTAAAATACTTTTTAAATTAGTTTCAGGTGCACAAACCAATGTAATAGTTAGACATTTATCATTTATATCCCTCCCATACAACCCCTCCTCCCACATTTCTATTAGTAAAAAAATCTGCAAAAATGAAATATAATGCCGCTCTCCTCGCTCGTTTTTTAAAATTTGGAAATATATAGTGAGTTTTCATTAAAATACATTATGTTAACATGTAATAGGCTTCATGTAAGTATTTTTAAGTGAATTAGTAAAGTTTTTAAATGTTAACCGTTTTAATTCTTAATATGGTAAATATCAATATCTAAACCCATATAAACTAAAAGTTTTTAAAATCTTCAATAACTTTTAAGAGTGTAAAGAGGTTCTGAGACCAACAAATGTAAGAACCACTATTGTAAATAGTTCTCCAAACTTGAGCTGGTCTCCTTTGACTATTCACAGGAAGACGGTACTTAGGGCAAACCCTCAGTAGAAAAGGATCACTTCCTAGTCAAATTAGGCAGTGGTACACTGTGAGAAAGGTTCTTCGGAAGCTACAGTTAGCACTGTGATAGTTCATTCTCACAGAAACAGGTAAGTCTAATAGAGTAAGCCCATGAAGTTTCAAGAAAGGCCAAAGACCTTTTTGGAAAGATGGGCTGCGAGTCTCCATCAAAGAAAATAGCTGAAACCCATTTCGATTAGGAATTCTGTTTGCTCGTGATACGTGTGCCTGTACAAACAGATTAGGAAGACACTTTCCTGATGAAACAAGACAAAAAGGAATTGCAATTGGATCTCACCCACAATTTCTGCTTAAGAAGGCATAGTAAGAAGTGTTAGAACAATCCATTGCTGGAATGGTGCCCCGGTCAAGTTCCAAAATTTAGCTCTTAAGAGGGATGTGGGAATCCCTCTACTGTCTGTCTCCTTTCCAATCAACACGTGAACAAAGCCAGCCCTGAGGCTCGGGGGGCCTTTTCAGTTCTCACCCTCCGTCTGAGGATAGAAAATGAGGTCTACACCTGGATGTTGGTAGGCTCTGAATTTCACAAGGAATAAAAACCGTAAGAAACCGGTTGACCCATTTCAGCCTCTTCTCCTGAAATTTCCATCTCACTGTGATGAAACGAATCGGGGCACGATCTGCTCAAAACTGGGTTGTTGTCCAAGAGGAAAGGGAAAGAATGGGGACCGAGTCTAGCTTCAGGCAGGATGGTTTCAGAAAACAGGAGACAGAGCAGGGCCAACGAGGTCAAGGCCGACTGCCTGGAATCACCTAGTAGGCTCTCCAGTCCTCTCCATCACTGCAAGCTTTCCGGATACCACCTTCTATATTGACCCAGGCCCTCTTGATCACAAATTACCATTTATCTTCCTCAAGACTTCTCGTGTGAAGAAAAAAAAGAAGAATAATTTACCTGAACCCTGGAGTCAGCCTGCCTGAATCTGATCCTGTCGTAATGACCTGGGCAGATGACTCCATCTCTTGAGGCCTCAATTTCCTGCGTAAAATGGGAAGAATAACAGTACTTACTCTATAAGGTTCTTCTGAGGTTCTTATATCTTAGATATAAGCTACTACGAATAAAGAACTGAACACAAGACTGGGCGCGTACGAAGTGCTTAATAAACGGAAGCTATGATTAGGGGGATTCTCTGCTTCATAGTCCCCTCTGTGAGCAGTTTTTTCCGTACTCAACATAACGCCTTTCTTTCAGGTCTAGTATTTCCGAGGTTCTGGTCCCTCATATCCCTGAGTCATCTTCATTAAGATGCCGGGTTTCTGAGATCATCCCTCCTACCGCTCTCTAGGGCTCCCTCTCCTGACTGCTTAGCTCTCGTGGGGGCCCCGACTGCGAGTCTCTCTCCGGGCTTGGCCACCTGCCTCGGAGGAATGTCCCCAGTCCCCTAGGAGACCACGAAAAAAGGCGGCGACACGACTGAGCCCCATCAGACTCTGAGAAAAGCCACAAACCAGAAGCGAGAGAGAGGCCGAGGGACCCGGCGCTGCGCAGAGGTGAGAACGAGGCTGGGGGCGGGGCCGGGCTCCGAAGTGAGAGTGACACTGCGGCGGGGCGGGGCTCTGAGGTGAGAGCTAGGCCACACCCTGAGGCGACAGTGCCGGGGGCGGGGCCACACCCTGAGGTGGACGAGAGGCCGGGGGCGTGGTCGCGCGGGGGAGCGGCTTGGACCCTTCGGGATGAGGCAGCCGCCTCCACAGGCGGCGCGCGTAATCGCCCCAGTGCGAGAGGCCGCGCAGGGGTTAAGGCTGCGGCGCCACCTGGGCGCCGCTGAGGAGACCCACGAGCCGGCGAATCCCGCGCGGGCGCGGCGAACAGGTGCCCGCGCGCGTCAAGCGTCGGCAGGGGCGGGGAGAGGGGGTGCGGCCGGAAGCCCGGGGCGGGGTGCCGCTCGCCGGGTGAGCGGGAGGAGCCAAGGGAGGCAGGAAGGAGTTCGCCGGGCTGCGCGGTGCGCGATGTGGAGTCGCCGCCTCGGCCCCTGCAGCAGCCGCCGCCACCGCCGCTGCTGCTGGGGCTGCCGCCGAGCCGAGGGACATGGAGCGCGGCTGCAGAGAGCGGCCGCCGGCAGCAGCAGCAGCAGCAGCAGCAAGCGTCGCAGCGACAGCGAGGCGCAGCCCGCTCCGTGAGGCGCTGCCCGGCCGGCGGCGGCAGCGGCAGCAGCAGCAACAGGGCGGCTGAAACCCCGGCGGCGGCGGCCCTCCCCGCAATCTGCCCTCGCGCTTCGCGGCCCCTCTGTCTTCCCTTCCTTAGCGTCCCTTGGCCACCCCCCTGCTCCCCAGCGCGCGCTGAGCAGCTGAGCCCGGGGGCGGGGGAGGGGGCGCGTGCCGCCGACGCGGGGGAGGGGCGGGCAGGCGCGCGCCGCGCCCAGGGCTCGCGGGGACCCGGGGTACGCGTGCCGCGGCGCGAGGCGCGGGGCGGCGCGGCGGGGCCCCTCCCCCCTGCAGCCTGGCGCGCGCCGGCCGGGCCGCACCGCTGCGGGCTCCGCGCGCGCGGGCCATGTCCGCCTTCTGCCTGGGCTTGGCCGGCCGCACTTCAGCACCCGCCGAGCCGGACAGCGCCTGCTGCATGGAGCTGCCAGCCGCGGCCGCGGACGCAGTCGGGAGTCCCGCCGCCGCCGCCCTCGTCTCCTTCCCCGGGAGTCCCGGGGAGCTGGAACTGGCGTTAGAGGAGGAGCTAGCGCTGCTGGCGGCCGGGGAACGGCCGTCCGACCCCGGGGAGCATCCTTCGGCCGAGCCCGAGTCTCCGGCCGAGGGGGCCGGACTGCAACCGCCGCCCGCCCAGGACAGGGAGCTGCTGTCGGTGATCCGGCAGAAGGAGAAGGATCTGGTGTTGGCCGCCCGGCTGGGCAAGGCGCTGCTCGAGAGGAACCAGGACATGAGCCGGCAGTACGAACAGATGCACAAGGAGCTGACAGACAAACTGGAGGTGAGCACGTCCCTCCTGGGTTGGGTGGCACCCGCCCGGCCGGCCCTGGGCAGCTTCTGGAGCCACTCACCCAACCCATTCCACTCCACCCCTTCCTTGCTCGCCCTGCCTCACAGAAAACCGCGTGGAAGTGGGCGTAGGATGGAGGGTTTCGGATTATCAGACCAGGGCATGCCTTGAATACACCCGGCTTTCCCACCCTGCTCACAACACATGGGCGCATGCAAGCTCCAACCGCTGTGGGCAGTTCTATGTATGTACTGTACACAGCAGCTAAAATAGAGCTTACAGTATGACTAATGGATACAGCGCTGAGGTGATGTCTCACACAGAAATGAGAAAGGGGAAGCATTTAAAATATGTTCACGTTTTCAGAGTAGTTAATCTCTAATCCGGGTGTTAGCGTAAAGCTTTCCAGTTTTGGCATTAAGGCCTCCAGATGCCCTTGTCTTAACTTCCCGGCAGCTCAGACTTGTGGGAAACAAGTGCCCCTAAAGGAGCTTTATATAGCCTTCAAATACTCAGGGATTAGGAGATGTGGTTCCATTGCAGTCAGGCAAACCTGTGCTCGGCGTGTGACCATTGGCAGTGGATTCAGTTTGGACCTCAGTATTTTTATGTGTATTTAAACAGTACCGTTCTGGGTCTCACATATGCAATTGCATAGCCAAATGCAACGTAGGAAAACCCTATCACTTCAATTACTGTTATAAATACCCCTTGAAGTGTGCGCAAGATTTCTGCCAAAGTCTTTCAGAGCTATGCCTGTTTGTTTTTTTGCCCTTAACCAGATAGAAAAGAGTCTTGAAAGTAGGGTGGAACACCACCATATCTAAAAATTAGATTTAAAAAGGAGGCAGCATCTGTGGCAGTGGAGACAGACAAGCTTATCTTTTTCTGCCTGTGCATTTACTTTTGTTACCCACTTTGCTTGCAACCACTATTTTTTTTTATTAGTCACAAGAGAATAGTACAGTCCTGAATAGGATCTGAAATTGACCCTAGTCTGGTTCCATATCACTACTACTGTTGAACAGGCAGAATGTCGATTCAGAAACTTTTCTAAAATAAGATTTAAGTGTGTCTGTAGTCCAACAACATATCAAAAGTAAATCAGGGAGAAAAAAGGAAACCAGTGAGTGCCCCGTAGTTCAGTTGGCCTGTTAACTAGGTCTGCCAGTCGATGAACTCCTGAGATACCTCTCTGAAAAGTGGTTTGTGAAACCTATAGGTAGACTGCCAAAAAGCAACCCAATGAATTGGATTGTTTAATTTTCACTTGAAGTAGAGGTCTAGAAATAAAAGGGTGTCTTTTTTTAAAAGAGATTCGATTACATGACTCTATAGAAGTACTACTGCAGAGATTTATACTTGTGATTTGAAATTCCTTCAGTGAGGGACCTGATTGAAGAGACAACAGACTTGAAAGGAACATCATATCAGGCAGTTTGATTAGTGATAGATTTCATAGTAATCCTGAGTGTGCAGTTACACACAGCCTGGGCTCCATGTGGAGGGAGCCATTATACATTTCTTTAACAAAGGAAAAATTTCAAAATTCTATAACAAGACAGGTTCTATTGTAAATAGAATAATTTACCTACGACTTTTTTCTGTTGACTTGATAGACGATGATAAAATAGTTTAAAGCTCTTACATTGTTTTTTTAAAATCTTTACTCCTGTAGGTCAGCATATGACCTCTAGTACTAAAAGTTTAAATATCTGGAGATTGGTTGCACAACAGTGTGAATGTACTTAACACTATTGAACTGTACACTTAAAAATGGTTAAGATGGTGAATGTTATGCTATGTATACCATAATCCCCCCTTATCCAAGGGGGATACATTCCAAGACCCCCAGTGGATGCCTGAAATGGCAGGTAACACTGAACTCTGTATATACTATGTTTTTTTCCTATACATACGTACATGTGTTAAAGTTTAATTTATAAATTGGGCACAGTAAGAGATTAACAAAAATAATTAATAATAAAAGAGAACAATTAAGTTGAGAACTTTCATCTTTCACTTATAGTAAATACTTTCCAGCTTCTCTGGCATATCTGAATTGCCAGCATTACTACTCTTGCACTTGGGAGCCACTATTAAGTAAAATAAGGGTGACTTGAACTCAAGCACTGCAATACAGCGACAATTGACCTGCTAACCCAGAGGGCTACCAAGTGACTAACTGGCAGGGAGCATAGTATACAGGGTGGATACACCTGACAAAGGTATGATTCACTTCCCAGGCAGGACAGAATGGGAGTGTTCGAGAGGTCATCATGCTATTCAGATGGGTGCAAAATTTAAAACTTGTGAATTGTTTATTTCTGGAATTTTCCATTTACTATTTTTGGACCGTAGTTGACTGCGAGTAATTGAAACTGTGGAAAGCGAAACTGCAGATAAGGGGGGATTGCTGTACTTTACCACAATTTAAAAAATAACATTTTTTTAAAGTTTGTTTTTAAAAAGCAAAATATTAATCATTGTTGAAGCTGAGCAATGGAGAGTTCAGTTATGTTATTTCTTCTAGGTATGTTTGAAGATTATCACTAAAAATTTTTAGTTTTTTTGAAACACATTTTTAAATACCCTATAAAGATAATGTCAAAAGAAAAAGAAAGAAGAAAAAACAAAAAAACCCAAACATTTTTTAAAGAAATTTAAAAAAAGATATTGTCCTTAGTTCCTTGTTTATTCTTTTAGTACTAGTATGAGAGTGGCAAACCTAATTAATAGGGTCCTGTTTCATTTGATACTTGCAAGGGAATTTTCCCCACCATATATTTTTTTAGGCAGCTTAGATTTTAGAAAGTCTGCTTAGACAAAATACTTCCTAAAGTTGAACACCGCCACTCTGCTGTATTTCAATTAAATTAAACACTTAGAGGTAGAGAACCAGCTCTTACTTTTAAAAGCGTTTGTAATTTTCCACAAACTGTCAGTCCCATGGAGTCAAACACACTTTCTCACAGGTTGGTTTAAAAGATAAAACATATGAGTGGTTTCTGAAAGAATGTTGGTTTGACTATTAAATAATGAGACTGGTTTTGTTTTTAGTCCCATCTGCTTCCTTACTACTACTTCAAAATTGGCACCTTTCTAACTTCAGGACCAACAAGCCATTTTCAAGATCTTTTCTACCTATTCACTAGTTAATATTGAATACCTCTCCAGTTCTGTGTGCCAAAGCTAAGATTTTGTTTTGTCATTTGAAACGTAAAGTACTTAATCTTCCACTCTTCTTAAAGGCACAGTCTTTAAAGTCTTTCGTTGAAAGGTTAACAGAAATTTTTTAGTGATTCATTTCTTAGGGCTAAAATCAAGAGTCAAATTAATTTGAATTACTGTAAGGTTTTGGTCATTTTTAACATCCTTAATTGAATATCCTGGATTGTACTCACTGAATCAGATTTTCATATGCTTAAAGTTCTAAAGACTTTTTTTAAAAATTTATTTCTTTACATCTAAAATTAGCCCTTTTGCTTTTAAAACTTACATTTGGCAGGGTCCTTAGTTTTTCCCCCAGAATATGAACTAAGTAACTTGCATTTATACACTTTTTTCTTCAGAGATTAAATATTTAGTTTTTTTAAAATACTGTTTTTAATGTATAAGATCCCCTTTTTTCCCAATCCAGCTGAGAATGAATTATCTCCTACTGCAAAGGTGGTCTTTCCCTCAATTATGTTTTCTTCCCCCTTCCCTAGGCCAATTCTCATGCTTCTAGTACTATTTTTTTAAATAAGGCAAAACAAGTAAGTTGAAAATGATCACGTAATGGGAGTTACTAGTGGATTTTGAGAAGCAAACACGGGACGCTTATTGGCATTCAGTGCTTGGTCCACTTAAAAAAAATAGTACTTTGTATTTTTCAAGAATCATATTCTGGACTTACAAGAATGGTGTTGCTATTTGGTTTCTTTGCAGAAATCCATTTCTGTAATAAACAATGTTAGATAGACTAATGATACTAACTTTGGTTTGTTCAGAGTTTTAAATAAATTTCACTTTTTTAGAATGATTTTAGATATACAGAAAAATTGGAAAGGTGGTTCAGAGTTTCCATATGCCCTGCACCCAGTTTCCTCTATTGTTAATGTCTACGTTAATATGATACACTTGCATTAGTCTTACATTACTATGATAATTAACAAACCAATACTGATATTCAGATTTCCTTAGCCTTTACCTAGTGTCTTTTTAATTCCAGGATTCCATCGGGGATACCAGATTACATTTAGTTTTCGTATCTTCTGAGTCTCTTCTTTGCTCTAACAGTTTCTTAGACTTTCCTTGTTTTTGATGACCTTGGCAGTTTTGATGACTTTTTTCTTTTTGTTTATTGAGGTATAATTGACATGTAACATATTAGTTTCAGGTGTAGATACTGACTTTTAAAATACTATATAACCTTAAGAAACAAGGAATAGCATTGGGCAGGCCTCCTGACCTCCACACTTAGTGATAAATCTGCCTAGAGTTGACTGGTTAATTCAGCAGTTAACTGCAAATATAATACTTAGGAGAAGCCTTTATTTTTTTCAGAGTAGACAAAAGGCTAAATTCTGTATGTTTATTAATAGGAAAGTCTTGATTTTTTTTTTTCAGTGTTGGGAAACCTGAATTAGGAAGTTTGCCACATGTCCAAAGAAATATAAGGACAGAATAGATTCATCAGCACCACCTGTCCTCAACCCCTCCCCACCAAGTGGATTGGATTGTTTTAGTTGCTTGGTTGGGCTGTTCACTAACAGCTGTTTGCTGAATATTTTTAAGTCTGTTCTTTCACAGCATAAGCCTAATTTATCTGGCCTCTCAGTAACACTGTAATTACTGAGTTCTTGCTGTTGCCTTCTGCTCAATCTTTTTCATTTTGGAAAAATTCAATATACCAAGAATCACAATTTTAGGATTGTAATTAGCGTTTGTTTCTGCATTTCATCTTTCTGAAGTGTCCACAGTGACTAAAACATTCTCATTTTGGATGTTGAGCAATGAGCAAAGCATAGATAGAGCAGAAAATTATGCTGGTAAGTAGAAGTAGAAGTCCCTCCCTTGTCATCCCTTTTCCTACATGTTCCAAACTGGAGCTGTATAAAATATAACTATAATGCGACTTTTCAACAAATATACTGGAGTGGCTATATCCAAATGAGTTACTCCCTTAAAGTGATGAACTTGGGAGGATGTACATTGATTTCAGTGAAAACTGCCTTTGCTAATGTGTGCAGAATATTAATATTGGGTCACATTAAATTAATTTTAATTTTGTCTTTTGGCACATTATTTGGACTGCTCTGTCATGGTACATTTTCATCTTTTGGGGGTAACTTTGATTTTCAGAAATATTTACAAGTCACCCAGAGCAAAGAAAGGGGAATAAAATGGCACGATGAAATGAGATAATCTCTTTTTTAGACACATCTCGATGTAAAATGATGGGACTGATTTTCTTTTATAGCTGTACACTAGCCCTTAAGGCTTTCCAAAAGAAGCATTCCAGAAGTATTTGAAAAATGAGACCTTGGATAGAATAAGAGCATAGCTTCCCACAGTGAAGAGATGACTGAGAACTCTGAAGAAGATTTATATGCTCATGTTAGCTTGTTGAAATAATCTCAGTGTTTGATATCAACCTTCAGTGCATTAGGATTTCCTGTAGAACATAGGTAGGTAGGTAGGTAGGTAGGGAAAGAGACAGGCAGACAGACATGCATGCATGCATACCTAGGTCTCATCCCATTCTTAACTGAATCATAATTTTTGGAATTAGGTATATTTTGGACTGTTGTACCAGAGCTTCTCTGAGAGTACCAAAAGTTGAGGTGCTTTAACTTATATTTCATATACTGCTTGACATATATACTTAGCTTTTTTGTACATACTATGTTTTATAAGTAGAACATACTTGCCTCTGAAAAGAGGCATCCATATTTATCTCACAGAAACAAAAGCATGTTCTTAATTCCTTCAGTCCAAAAGAATCCTTTTCAGTTGAGTTGCTGCTTCAAACCTGGACTTTTACTGCATACCATTTGTCACACACAACTTATTACTTGTATAAGCCTCTCCCAATAGAATGAAAACTCCATAAAGGCAAGGACCATGTCTCTTTTGCTCATCATTGTGTCCTCAGCACAGTGGCTGGCCTATGGTAGGCACTCAAGAATGAATGAATGGATCAGAAGTAAATACGCAAGGCTAATAGGCCATGATTTAAAGTAGGCCTGATCCTGAACTTGCCTTAATGATTTTGAAATACAGTGCTATATATAGCAACAAATATTATTGAGTTGTGATTTGGAGCACTAAACAGAATCAAGTGATTTAGACACAAATCCCAGCTCTGCCATTTACTAGTATTGACGTTGAGCTTCTCACTTAACCTCTTGTCTTACGTTGCTTCATTTGTAAGAAAAGATAGTTGATCCTAAGGATCTCTGGAGTGCTTTGCATCTTTGAAAAGTCTGATTCTAAGTGCCGGGAATTATGCCAGGCGTGATAGATGATTTCAGGAGAAGCTGCCTTAAGGAGTCATTTACGTTGTTTAAATATATAGTTCACCAGTTAATTAGATGACTTGCTAAATTTCAAGTGAATTCCCAAGTCTAGAACCCCATGCCCAAGTTAAGAATAAACAATGACATTAAGTGTTTTCAATAGGAAAGGCATTCTCTTTGTGAAACCGACTCCTTCCCTACTTGGGAAGAAAGGGGATATTTTCATAGCTGTGAAATGGGCAACTTTTCATATGTGGCAGTGTTTTGTTGTGCTGACTGGGGGAAAAAAACACGAGTATGTGGAAAGAAAAAAATGAAAGGCAGTAGAACTTTTAACAGTTTTTAAATCCTCTTCACTTTTCACTCAGCACTTAGAACAAGAGAAACATGAACTAAGAAGACGATTTGAGAATCGAGAAGGAGAGTGGGAAGGACGTGTATCAGAGCTGGAGAGTGATGTGAAACAGCTTCAGGATGAGTTGGAGAGGCAGCAAGTTCATCTACGAGAGGCAGATCGAGAAAAAACACGCGCTGTCCAGGAATTATCAGAACAGAACCAAAGGTTATTGGATCAACTCAGCAGGGTGAGTTATAAGTTACGAATTTACGGTACAAAATACTGAAAGTTGAAAGAGAGCTTCTGTAGAACATCAATCGTGTATGTGGTAAGAGTAGTTCTGATTTTTGTTGCTTTTGGTGTTACATCAACAAGTGAAGTATTTTCCACCTACAAGAATTTTAGCTGTGCCAAACTAGGAGTCGGGAGCTAAGACCCTTGCCTGTCATCAGCTAGCTTGACAATCACTTAACTTGGGAGTTTTCTCATTTTTAAAATGAAAGAATTGTGCTTAATGATTTCTGTCATTCCATATAGCTCTGAAAGTCTGATTCTGTTACCTAGAGGAAGTCTGTCACTGGTAAAATCATGTTAATGTGTTTAGTTCAAACACTAAACAGTGCTGTCTTTAAACCAAAAAGCTTAGGGAAAACTTCTAAAGCAAATCATTTTTATTAATGTCACATTTGTGAATGTACATTCCTTCATAGTATTTAAATATGAAAGGAGGTATGTGTATCTGTATTTTAAATTTGTTCTCTTCATTTCCACGTTAAGTAAAAATTCTTTACTTGTACCTTTATAGGGTGGTATCGTGGAAGTACTAATTAATTAACCAAGGTCAAGACTGCTAAAATCATTGCAAAGGAGTTTGAGGTCTGAGTAGGTGGAAATCTAATCTAAATACAAGGACATATCTTTTTAACAAAGGCAGGAATGTTGTTAATGCCTTGGTCTCTAAATCCACCCACTTTTGAATTAAGAGCTGAATTTACACTACTGTACCTCAGTCCTTCTTACATGTTGAAAATAAAACTACTAACTCTTCAGGTACTAGTGCAAGAAAGAACTTCTGCTCTGAACTCATCTGTAAGCACTAATGCTCTCAGGAGACCACTGCCCTCGTCTGCTTGATTAGTGTTTGGTGCCTGGGTCTTTGGGAAAAGCTTAGCTAGAGCAGCGTATGGTCAATTCTTGGCGCTTCCACTAATGTGATGGGCAGTACTGTATGAAGTTCTTTCGGTAGTTTGTGTCCTGGTTGCTTCCCCGGGTACTCTGAGACTGGTCAAAACCTTCTGCCTCACAAGGAAATGTGAGGTAAGTGCTACTACTAGAGAAAGGGAGAGGAAGAAGGAGAGGTAGAGAAGGAAAGAATGGAAGATAGGGAGGGAGAGGAAGGGAAAAGGAAGAGAAGGAAGGGGGGTCTGATAACTTGGAAAACAGCTAGTTGCAGGAATACCAGAATGTAATATGAAAGGTGAGAATTCAGGTGATAGGGATAGCTAAAGGTCTTGTCTGCAGGTTTCCCTCTAGGGAAGCAAGTCACCATTTGATTGGCTGGAAAGGAAAATTGGGAGTTCTTCAAGAAGTCATTTACAGGGCCAGCTCAATAATATCATTTTTGACTCAGTTTTAAAACCAGTTTCAGCAACTGGGAAGAGAATCTCTATTCTTGTAATATTTTTTAGGTTTTTGAGTCTTCATTCATTATTCATAAAGGATTAAACTAACTAGGTAGGCCTGGCGAGATTGATTTATTTATCCAAAAACATTTATTTCGTTCTGAGCAAGTGTGTCTTATATGGAGAGTTAAAGGAAGACAACGAACCAAAACAATTTAAGGGGAAATTATTTCTTGAGAGCTAAGTTCATGTTACCAAATAACTGCTTTCTGATCTGGCAAAAGACAGGTGGCCAAGAGAGATGAAGGGAGAAAGAAAATACCAGCATGACATAGCAAAAGAACACAGAGCTTGGAATTTAGATGTGTGTTGAATCTTGACTCTGCTTCTCATTAACTGGGTGACCTTGTTTGTGCCTCACTTTCTTTATCTTTAAAATGGGGGTAAATGTTTGTATGTTGTGCAAATACTGTTGACATGAAAATGAGATAATGTGTATAGAGTAAGGAATACGTGAAGGTAAGGATGTTTCAGTGTTTATGGTTATTTTACTAATGCGGTGTCTTTATAGTTGAGGTTCCTTTGCCTAATTTTTCTGTAGAAAATCCTGATAAGATGCTCCCAAAAGAATATAGGAGGATAACATTTCCTCTAGATCTAGATTCTTCTTATCCTCTCTGGCCTTGAATGTAGGCCCTTAGTGAGTTTTGTGGCTTTTTTTCCCTTTCTCTTCTTAAGCAGGACAAGCCCCTGGGGTTTCCATCAGCAGCCAGTTTAGATTGCATTTTATTATCATTTTATTAACTGGATATTCAGGAACTAGAAGAGTTGAGTAGTCCTTTGAAGTGAATTAAGATTCTCCGAGGGCAAGAAAACAACCAGCAGAAGTAATAGAAGGCCGTGCTTTTCTTGTAATGTGTTTTTATAAGCAAGAAATGTATAATATCTAAAATATAGTACAACATTTCTGTGATGCTGTTGTCCAGAGTATTTTTTTTTTATTTTTTTTTGTACCCACTCTCTCACTCCAGAGTATTTTTAAATGTGTTTCCTTTGCTCCCATGGCCTCCAAGGTTTTTGTTTTGTTTTGTTGTTTTTTGTTTTTAATAACAGCTCACTTGAGATATAATTCACATGCCGTACATTTACTTTGATAAAGTGTATAATTCAGTGGGTTTTAGTATATTTACAGAGTTGTGCAGCCATCACCGTTACCTAATTATAGAACATTTTACCTCCCCCAAAAGAAACCCTGTGCCCATTAGCAGTCACTCGCCCATTCCTCCTAACACTCGACCCCATGCCCTGACCCTGACAACCATCAATCTACTTTCAGTCTCTACAGATTTGCCTATTCTAGACATTTCATGTAAATGGAATCATACATATGTGACCCTTTGTGACGGGCTTCTTTCCCTTAGGTAATGTCTCCCAGGTTCATCCACATTGTAGCGTATGTCAGTATTTTATTTTTATGGCTGAAGAATATTCCATTGTATGGATATAACACATTTGTTTATCCATTTGTTACTCGAGGGACATTTGGGTTGTTTTTTCACTTTTTGGCTGTTTTGAATAAGACTGCCATAAACACTCATGTACAAGTTTTTGTGTGACCAAGCTTCTTTTCAGCTCTCAAATAGGATGCTATGAGCATATGTATCCAGTGAACTTCTGTATTCTCATTATGATGAAGGGATAGGTATTATTCTAATTTTATAGCTGGGAAAACTTGAGGGACAGAAAGATATGTGACTTGATTAAGGATCTTTCAATTCAAGACTGATTAAGGTTCCTGTGCCTCAATTTTAAATTTATGAGGCAGCAGTTAAAATCCCAGGCTTCAGAGCCAGACAGCCCTGGGGCCATATACTGACTCTCCTATTTACTAGTTGGGCAAACATGGGAAAGTTTTTCACCTTTTTTAACCTTAGTTTCCTCCTCTGTATTATGGAGACAATTGTATTATTACTGTTAACCTGATAGTGTTATGAAGACTAAATGAGATCCTGTATGTAAAGCTCTAATTACAATACCTAGCACATAGTAAGTGCTCAATAAATGGTAGCCATCATTATAATTATCAGATCCTCATCCTTTAGATGGGATTTCTGCATTCTAACTTGAAAGTGGAAGAATCTGAAGTGCCCCCAGCACATATCAGTGTGTCAGGATGCATTGTTTAGTACTTAATCTCTATCCAGAAATATCCGTGTAAAATTGATTCTCCTGGGAATAAAGTTAGGTTTAATCTATGGTACCTGGACACTGCTGCCTATACCCTGGGGATACCTTTATCCCTGTTTATTTGCTCATTTGGACAAAATGTCCTCTGAATTCTCTTAGCGTCAAAGATTCTGAGTATCCTCCAAATACATCAGACTGTCAGTCTGCGTTGGGACAGTCTGTGTTGGGACAGGACTGACTGGCT
This sequence comes from Rhinolophus hipposideros, assembly GCF_964194185.1. Lineage (NCBI taxonomy): Eukaryota > Metazoa > Chordata > Mammalia > Chiroptera > Rhinolophidae > Rhinolophus > Rhinolophus hipposideros. The sequence goes on from NC_138070.1 coordinate 12,635,354, forward strand.
GATGTATTTGGAGAAAGTGTAATTCACTGTCTAAGTTGGAAAGTAACACAACAGCAGCACTGACAGTGAGCTTAAGTAGGACTTGTTAGACACTTATCCTGACTATATCAGAAGTGGAGGAACACAGTGGGCCTTGCTTCCAGAAAGGAGAAGAGGGATATGGGCTATGCTTGTTGCCTAAGGAGAGCATGTAAAGTTTCAGGTGGGAGTTTTGTAAGAATCCTTCTGATATATAATACAGCACGTTTCACTGGCATGACAGCAGAAACCTCCAGAGCTCCCAGATGATTTTCTCCCAAACAGCAGCCGCAAAGATATCAGAGTTCTGACCAGTGTTAAACAGTCCTGAAGTGATTATTCACTAATTGAACCGACCGCAGCTTAGAACATAGTTTAGACACTGTGGAAAGTTCTTATATTCTGCTAGTACAGTAGGAAAGCAAAGCAATGATTTCAACAACGTAGAAACAGTCTTGTTCATAATAATGACAATATCAGTAATAATGAGCTTCTTATTTAGCCTTTTCATTCTTCAGAGGCAGTTGGAATAAAGATATTCTTCAAATGAATCTCAGTAGTGTTAGAAACTTCGGTAAGAGTTAAAGGAAGGCATTTTCACAGTTTTAATAAAACACGACTCACGTTCTTGCAAACGCTAAGGTCAGACTTGAGCATCTGTTGACCAAAGATTCGGGAAAGCAATTGATTTCTTCAAAAGAATTTAAAAAAGGAATTTAAAATTGTTTAGGAACCTCTAAGGTTTCTTTCCCCCAAAATATGTAGCTTTAGAGTTTGTAGAAATTGGCTAGGAAATTTTTTTACACTTTTCTCTATAACTTTATAAAGGATATATCAGTCATACCTTTTTTTCTGCCTCTTCAATCCTTAATCCTACCCACTGCAGAAACCACACTTATGGTCCTAATCCTATTGTCTTTACTAGGAATTAGGGCTTCAGTTCCCTGCAGGACTGAATGTATACAATCAAATTGAGTCTTTGGTTATTATGTATTGGATTGTAATTATTGGATAATACTAGATTTCTGCTTTTTCTATTTAAAAAAATCGTGAGATATTTCAAGCATACAGAAAACTACAGGGATAATATAAATCCAGCTTTGTAAAATCTTAACATTTTTTATATTCAGATTTTTTTAATACATAAAACTATTGATACATTTGAGGCTGGCTCTCATCTCAGTGCTCTCCACTTTTCCAGTTATTGTCCTTGCTACTCATGTTTTTATATATATACTGTACACACGTGCATATATATGAGGTCTGACAATTAAGTTCGTGAAATTGTTGCAGTGATCTTGCTAACCTTTTTTGATATCAGAGATATTATTCAGTATGAATTTGTACCAACTGGACAGTTCACTAAGTTTACTATTTGGAAGTGCTGAAAAGGCTGTGTGAAAAAGTTAGATGACCAGAAGCTGATCGTTAATGAATGCCAACTATAATTTTATATATATAATGTGATGGCTCGGTATGAGGTCGGAGGGATAGTGGATGGGGGGAGGGGGGTTCACAGTGTGGGGGATATAAATGATGAACGTCTAAGTATTACCTTGTCTTGTACACCTGACACTAATAAATTAAAAAGAAAAAAAGAAAAAAAAAGTTAGATGACCTGAATTTTTCACCAACAATGCATGGCTCTTGCATCACGACAATGCACCAGCTCCCACGGCACTGTCTGTGAGGGAGTTTTTAGCCAGTAAACAAGTCACTGTTTTGGAACACCCTCCCTATTCACCTGATCTGGCCCCCAATGACTTCTTTACCCGAAGATAAAGGAAATATTGAAAGGAAGATATTTTGATGACATTTAGGACATCAAGGGTAATACGATGACAGCTATTATGGCCATTCCAGGAAAAGAGTTCCAGTATTGCTTTGAAGGGTGGACTAGGCGCTGGTGTCAGTGCATAGCTTCCCAAGGAGAGTCCTTTGAAGGAGACTGTAGTGATATTCAGTAATGAGGTATGTAGCGCTTTTTCTAGGATGCGTTCACGAACTTCATTGTCAGATCTCATATGTGTCTATGTAAACATAGATATATCTCTGTTACATATACATATATATCCATTGATAATGTATAATAGTTAAATTTTTCCATATTTTAAACATTTAATAAATGGCAGCATTATATACATACACATCATTCTGCAATCTCAATGTTATGTTTTTGGGATTGCCAAAACTACATTAATAAATGTAGTTCCAGTTCATGTATTTTAATTGTTTAGTATTTCATTGTGCAAATATAGTACAACATACCTCTCCATTCTTTTGTTAATAAACATTTAACTTGTTTCCAATTTTTCATTATTGCAATCTTTCCTGAAATGATTATTTTTAAACCTTTTCTTCTGGTGCAATATGTTTGATTTACTCTGGGGATAAACCTAGGAGTGGAATTGCTGGGTCCAAGAGTAAGCACATGTTCACCTTCATGAGATATTGCCAAATTACTCTCCAAAATGATTGTACAAATTAACATTTCTAACTAAAGTGTGTGCGGCTGAGCCACTGTGTGTGATTTTTCATATCCTCACCAACAGTTGGTTATTTTCAGATTTTAAAAATTTAGTCTCATGGATGTGAAATGGAATTTTTGTTTAAAATTATTTAATATTGTTTAATATTGTTACTAGTGAAGTTAGGCATCTTTTGTTTTTATGTTTATTGTGAATTTCCTGTTTATGTTCTTCACCTATTTTCTTACTGGTGTGTAAGAGTTTTTTAATACCTTCTTGAAACTTTTATTTTTACTTTGTTTATGGAGTCTTTTATTAAGCAGAGGCATGTACTTTCAATGAAAGCAAATTTGTTAATCATTTCCTTTATGTTTTCTTCTTTTGTGTTTTGCTTAATCCTGTCCTCCCAAGTCTTAAAGATATTTTCCTATATTAATTACAAAAATTTAAGACTTGTTTTTTACATTCAGATATTTATCTAGAATATATTTTTTAATATGATGTGACATAGGAATCCAGTTATGTTTTCTATGTGAATTACTGTCTCAGCATTGTTTATTTTCCCCCATGGATTTCTAATGCTATATGGATATTTTTAATGAAAAAAAATCCTAACATTTACTCTTGACTGAAACCAAGATAACTTAAGATTAAAAATTTAGAAGGCTATAGAAAACTGTATTAGTTTGCTAGGGCTGTCGTAACAAAGTATCAGACTGAGGGGCTTAAACAACAGAAAGTTATGTCTCACAGTCCTGGAGGCTGGAGGTCCAAAATCAAGGTGTCATAGGGTTGGTTCCTTCTGAGGCCGTGATGGCAGGATCTGTTCCCAGTGTCTGTCCCTCCTTGGCTTATAGATACCTGTCTGACAGGCACAGACACCTGTGTCTCTTTCCTCCATGTATACCTATCTCTGTTACCAAATTTCCTCTCCTTATAAGAACACCAGGCATATTGCATTAGGGCCTGGCCTAATGACCTCTTTTTAATTTGATTATTGCTATAAACTCCTATCTCCAAATAAGGTCACATTCTGAGGTAATAGGGTTTGGATTTCAACATATGCATTTCAACCTATAACAAGAAACATTTTTAGGTGGTTTTTTTGCACTTAACAAGTCCAACTCTTGGATCTTAGTCAGTGCTGTCCCTGGGAGGTGTTCACAGTGGTGCCGCTTTTTTGGGGGGTTCTATACACTCAATAACATATTTATGCACCAAAACCATTCGTATGTCTGCGACCATACAACTAAAGGATGCCATGACAAATGGGGAGAGATTTAGAACCCTTAATTTTTTTCTTCGAAAAAGTCCCAGATCACCTCTCTCACCATTCTCCTTTACTGACTTAACTGGCATTCTATTTTTTTGAGTAAAACAGTGAAACCTTTGTTATTTTTTAGACCTTCTTTAAGCAACACTCAGCAACACGCAGAATATTTATTGAGGAAAGCCTAGGGGATACAGCAGGTAACACGAGACCTCTGTCGTGTGAAACTAGTGGGAAGAGATCTATAAATAACTAGACAAATCCACAAGATAATTATAGATTGTAGTAGGTACTATGACGAGTAATGTGGTGGCTCATGACCAGAAAGAGGAGAGCAGCTTTAGAAAGGGTAGCTGGAAAGACCTCTCTGAGGGAATAACGTTTGAGGTGACACTTGCAGGGTGAGCAGCCAGCCAGAGAAGAGCTGGAAACAACATTCTTTGATAGATACTGATTGATTGTAATCTCTTTGAGAACAGTGACCACATCTGGCTTGTTTATTATTATAAACAGGTATTCTAGCAGAGTGGACATTCAATTAAAAAACAGAAGAGAGATTGGTGGTTGTTAACTTTTGTTAAGTGACTATCTAAAGTACCTAAGAAAGAAATGGTTAGACCTGTGTATCCCTTTCTGAAGAATACACTGTCCCTCCGTGCACTCTCAACTCTTGCAAACTCACTCTTCCGCTCTCTATATGCTATTTGAAAACCAGTGGTCAGAGGGACTGTGGACGTCAATGCTGTGACAGGCAAGCTGTGGGTAGTGGGCACTCAGGCGTTGTCTTCATAGATACTCCTGGAATTGCATGAACACCCAGCTTTCCATGAATTGAGAAGAATGACTATAGAAGGGGCAGAGCTTTTGTGTATCGACTTACAGCTGGCAAGTACTTTTGCATCGTGCTGTTTCTCCAGTGGTCTGTAGGTTGGGTGGTTACTGAGTGGCTCTATAGTCCCAAGACCTTGCTGAAGGAGATGGAAATGAGCGTTTTAGCTTTTACCAAAAAAAAAAAATTGTCTCATGGGAGGGTTGGCCATGATTTGGACTTGGGCATCATGATGGCTCCCCACCCCTTACCAGAAGCATACACTCTGGACAGAAGAGCTCTCTGTCTCTAACTATCTGTCAGTTGTCTGTCTCTAACTGTCCGTTAGAACCCAAAATGGTTTGTAGTGTGAAGCAGGAGGCAGAGGTTCCCCTTTGGAAAGCTGCATAGTGACTGCTTTTGAACAGAGCCTGATTGAGGATGTATAGTTGTTCCTGGATGTAAAACTCTTGAGAATTCACCTTAAAATCATTATTTTTGCCCTTCTTATTATTTGTTTCAGTACTGTGCTATGTATATTCTCAAAGCTTTTGTTTCCCAGTGTCTTCCCTATTCCTTTTCCCCTTCATTGCATCTTTACAAATGTCTCTAACAAACCTCTCCCTGATTGTTTACGTCCAGAATCGTGGTCACATGCCTAGTCACGATGACTTTGGGTATTACTATTCCATTGTGCCACAGGCAGGAACTGTATTTGGGGCAATATACAAAAAGGGCTGTTCCAAAGGGTGGGTGAAGCCAAAAGTTGTCACTATAGAATCACAGATAAGGAGGGGGATAAAAAGAATTCAGCAGGAAGTTAGGCCTAGGTCCAAGGCCAGGAGAAATCAAAGCTTGCATTTTAAACTAGAAGGGCTTAGGCCAAGAGGTAGCTGGAGGAATAGTCTGAAGATTGGCGATGGAGAGATTGAAATAAAGGAACAAAGGTCCACTTGT